>NW_024711886.1:0-38372 GCF_018991925.1 Homarus americanus | reverse complement strand
CCCAGCTGATCCTGTTAGCTGTGAAGAAAGAAGACAGTTTTTCCATCACATCTACAGTGTTTGTGGTGGTCTCAAGCTGTGTACAGAACAGATATTCTCCTGATGTCACAAGAAAACATACCTAACAAACACGAGTAGTTGTGCACAAGAACTCACGTCCGTTGAGTCATCCAGTTGCATTGCAAACATACCAGTTGGGAGATAATTGGATTTCCTGTATCACTTTTTCCTTTATGTCATCTGACATTTCATTAATTCTCCGTTTCACTGTATCGTTTGGACAAGGAAATTTGCTGAATTTTTACGTCTGATTGCCTCCAAGAACCGTTTGACCATTTTGCAGCACATGGCTTAATTAAAGTTTCACCAATTGTATGTGGGGGGCTTTTCGCTTTGCTATTTCGAGGAACCTCGGCGATGCCTCAACTATACTTCATGGTCTGTTGTTGGAAAGCACCCACCTCGTCCAGTTTCTGTTTTCCCCAAACCCGTTCATGGCGCCTGCAGAAATCGGTGTCTCTCTCCGCATACTGTGGCCTCATAGAATCGTTCCCCAGCACTTGAAGCACAGTGTCACGTTCGAGGTTTCTCAATGCCATCAGCGAGGATTGATGTAACTGTGTAGTTAATGTATCCATCGATGCATTTCCGCTTTAGCAACACTAGTAGCCATCACAAATCTAGAGGAAATAAAAGAAGACAGAATGTCAGAAGAGTACAAACAGACAAGCGATAAAGACTAAAGAATGATAAAGAAGGACAGATAAATAGGACAGAAAGCTAGAATGGAAAAACACACACACACACACACACACATCTGCATACATAACACGCCCATGCACTCACACATAAAGCAATACAAGAAAGGCACAAACATGCATAGTAAACATTCACACTCAAGCTAGCAAGCTGAAGTGTACTTTCCTGTAAGCGAGAACACGCCTCCCTTTGGACAAGGCACTGCCCAACTTGGAAGAATGAGAAGAATAGTGAGTCACAACAATTTTAGCACTCAAAATGGTAGGACTTTCATATAAGTAAAGGATGAGTATGAACAACAATGGCACTAATAAATGCGAAATAATTAATAAAGGAAGTGTACAAATATTTCACCTTAATGTAAAGCAGCGCGAATGCATGAATTATGAAACAAAAATAAGTAACACCAATTATGGAGTATATTACGGCTGAGTCAAGCTCAAACACAATATATGGTTCAGAGACAATACACTCCACTGTTTTCGTGATGGTATTCCAGGCCAGTCTGAGATCATTCGGTCCTATCACCATTTGCAAAGGGGATGAGCATGACGAACACGTACTGAACAAGTCAGTTGAGCAGCTCGGTCCAGCGCTCTGTCACAATACAGGACCCGAAATCTTAAATAATCCGTGTAAAAAAAAAAATTGTATCAGAGCATGTAAATATTAAATTGTATTGTTGTTATGATTAAACAAATGACAAAAAAGAATGAAAATTCTCTTCTGCCAAGTCAAAATAAGTAATACACGTTTTGTTTAATTCAGGATTCCCAAACATTATTTGGAAACGTACAATTTATACTCGCCGTGGCTCCTAAATTCTTGCCGTGGCTCCCTTTGGGAGGCCATTGGCCCCAGGTGAGAACCACTGTCCTAAATCATTGTAAATCAAAATATTTGCATCTGCATGTTTGTCCGACGTATGCTTTCGCATTCCTCGGGCCGCGGACGCTGCATGTGAATTAGCTCTGTTACAAACTAATGCCTCTACAGCTCTACAGTAATGTGTATACACTCCAATAGCACATAGGTTAGTGTTTCACGCACATGTCAATAAGGTGAAATATTTCTTTTCCCGAATCAAACCAGTGTGATACTTATATGTCAGGATGTAGTCGAAATTTAATGGTAGAAGGTTATCATATTGCACCAGACTAAGGTGAAATTAGCAGTAATAGCATGCACAACACCTATACGTCATCATCTTGCATTTGTCACAAATATTACTTCTGTGCTGATTCCCATACCATTTCCCTTAAATATAAGTTTCCAGAAATCTCCATATTGTTTCTGATAAGCAACCTCCTGTCTTATATTAATGAGACACAGTTTCCTGAGTTACATGATTCTCTTCCTTTATACTTATCTTCCGGTATAATCCTACCTGGTTTATTATACCTACCATCAAATTTATCAGTTCCTTGATTGTTATGATAATTTGTTATAGGAAGATATCTTCTAGGTACCAATAGTTTCTAAAGAAAACTTTTCGGAAGGAATTGCAAAATCATATAAACGACGAAAAGTTTAGCTAAGCACACCTTGTATCAAGGTTAGGTACACCTAGGTTTGAATCTATGAGGACATGGGTTGGAGGTGACCGAGCAGTGTAACAGCAAAATTTGCATTATATAAATATTTACAAAAATATATATTCCATGTATTCACCAAGTTATTCATTCATGAGTATGAATCAATTGGTGAGTTGACATTCCTCCATGGAGCGAGCAGGTCAAGCTGGGTCAACACTTTTACAACAACATCCTAGAGGGAACTTGACAACTCCTCTCCTTGGTGAAGAGACTATCATATCACCTGTTATCCAGTGAACACCTCACTTTAGTGCTCTCCCATAAAGTGCTACTAGACATTTCCTCAGCAGAAGGTACAATATACTCTCAACTGAACTCAGTAACCTGGAAACTATATTTTCCACAATAAACAAAACCAACGAAGTGTTTACTTCACCATTGCCACTTATCAATCAAGAACACATATATGTATAAATATATATTGTATGACCAACACAGAGAGGTGGTGATGATGGAGGATGGTGGTGATGATGAAGAATTAATGGTGGTGATGTTAGGGTGTGGTGATGGAGGGCGGTGGTGATGATGGAGGAGGTGAGGTGATGATAGGGGTCATGGTGGTGATGGATGTGGTGGTGATGATGGATGTGGTGGTGGATGGTGGTGGTGATGATGGAGTGGAGGGGTGGTGATGGAGGGGTGGTGGTGATGGAGAATGGTGGTGATGGTGTAGGGGCGGTGTTGTGGAGGATGGTGGTGGCGTGGATGGTGGTGATGTTGGAGAATGGTAGTGATGGTGTAGGACTGTAGGATGATGGCGTGGATAGTAGTGGTGATGGAAGATGTGGTGATGATGGTGGTGGTGATGGAGAATGGTGGTGATTATGAGGATGGTGACGATGGATGTTGATGGAGGGGTGATGATGATGGTGGTGATGATGGAGGTGGTGATAGTGGTGATGATGGAGGGCGCGGTGATGGTGGTGGAGGATGGTGGTGATGATGAAGTTGTGGTGATGCTGAAGGTGGTGATGATGAAGGATTTTGGTGATGATGGAGGATGGTGATGATGGAAGGTGTTGGTGGTGATGGGTGGTGGTGATGATGGAGCATGGCGGTGGTGATGATGGGGATCGTGATGATGGAGGGGTGGTGGTGATGATGGGGGGTGGTGGTGATGATGGAGGGTAGTGGTAATGGGTGGTGGTGATGTGGAGTATGGTAGTGATGGAAGGTGGTGGTAGGAATGGGTGGTGGTATTGTGAGTATGGTAGTGATGGAGGGTGGTGGTGGTGTGGAGGGTGGTGGTGATGATGGAAGGATGGTGGTGGTGATGATGTGGGGTGGTGGTGATGGAGGTGGTGGTGACGAGATGGTGATGATGGAGGATGAGGTGGTGATGGGCAGTGGTGATGATGTAGGGTGGTGGTGATGGAGGGTGGTGTGGTGATGGAGGATGGTGGTGATGATGGAGGTGGTGATGATGGTGGTGATAATGTAGTATGGTAGTGATGGAGGTGGAGGTGGTGACGGAGGTTGTGGTGATGATGAAGGATGGTGATGATGATGTTAGGGTGGTGGTGATGGAGGGTGGTGGTGATGGATGGTGATGGTGATGGAGGGTGGTGGTGATGGAGGATGGTGGTGATGATGGAGGGTGGTGGAATGGATGGAGGGTGGTGGTGATGGAGGATGGTGGTGATGGAGGGCAGTGGTGATGATGGTAGGGTGGTGGTGATGATGGAGGGTGGTGGTGATGATGGAGGATGGTGGTGATGATGGAGGGTGGTGATGATGGAGGTAGTGGTGATAATGTAGTATGGTAGTGATGGAGGTGGAGGTGGTGATGGAGGGTTGTGGTGATGATGAAGGATGGTGATGATGTTAGGGTGATGGTGATGGAGGGTGGTGGTGATGGATGGTGATGGTGATGGA
Source organism: Homarus americanus (assembly GCF_018991925.1). NCBI lineage: Eukaryota > Metazoa > Arthropoda > Malacostraca > Decapoda > Nephropidae > Homarus > Homarus americanus. Next base: position 34,143 of record NW_024711886.1, on the reverse strand, counting down.
GGGTGGTGGTGATGGAGGATGGTGGTGATGATGGAGGGCAGTGGTGATGGTATGGGGTGGTGGTGATGATGGAGGATGGTGGTGATGGGGATGGTGATGGAGGTGGTGGTGTGATGGAGGATGGTGAGGTGATGATGGAGGTGGTGATGATGATGGAGGGTGGTGATGATGATGTGGTGGGTGAGTGGAGGTGGTGATGATGGAGGATGGTGGTGATGGAGGGCAGTGGTGATGTAGGGTGGTGGTGATGATGGAGGATGGTGGTGATGATGGGGGTGGTGATGGAGGGCAGTGGTGATGATGTGGGGTGGTGGTGATGATGGAGGATGGTGGTGATGATGGGGGTGGTGATGATGGAGGTGGTGATGATGATGTAGGTGTTGGTGATGATGGAAGGGTGGTGGCGATGATGGAAGGTGGTGATGATCGAGGGTGGAGTGATGATGGAGGATGGTGGTGATGATGGAGGTGATGTGGAGGGTGGTGGTGATGATGGAGGATGGTGATGATGGAGGATGGTGGTGGTGATGGAGGATTTTGGTGATGATGGAGGGTAATGGTGATGAAGGAGGGTGGTGGTGATGATGGAGGATGGTAGTGATGGAGGATGGTGGTGGTGATGGAGGGTGGTGATGATGATGGAGGGTGGTGGTGATGATGGAGGGTGGTGGTGATGATGTAGTATTGAGGTGATGGAGGATGGTGTGATAATGGAGGGAGTGGTGATGGAGGATGGTGGTGATGGATGGTGATGATGATGGAGGATGGTGGTGATGATAGGGGCAGGTGGTGATGATGTGGGATGGGTGGCGATGGGTGGTGGGGGTGATGGAGGATGGTGGTGGTGATGGAGGATGGTGGTGATGATGGAGGGTAATGGTGATGATGGAGGGTGGTGGTGATGATGGAGGATGGTGGTGATGGAGGATGCTAATGGTGATGGATGATGGTGGGTGATGGAGGGTGGTGATGATGATGGAGGATGGTGGTGATGATGGAGGTGGTGGTGATGTAGGATGGTGGAGTGATGGAGGAGGGTGGTAATGATGGAAGGGTGGTGGTGATGATGGAGGATGGTGGGATGATGTAGGGTGGTGTGGAGGGTGGTGGTAGTGATGGAGGATGGTGGTGATAATGAGATGGTAGTGATGGAGGATGGTGGTGATCATGGAGGGTGGTGAATGGAGGGTGGTGGTATATGTAGTATGGTAGTGATGGAGGGTGGTGGTAGGGATGGAGGTGGTGGTGATGATGTAGGGTGGTGGTATGGAGGTGGTGGTGATGATGGAGGTGGTGGTAATAATGTAGTATGGTGTGATGGAGGGTGGTGGTGATCATGGAGGTGGGTGGTAATGGAGGTGGTGGTGATAATGTAGATGATAGTGATGGAGGTGGTGGTGGTGATGGAAGATGGTGGTGATGATGTAGGGTGGTGGTAATGGAGGGTGGTGGTGATGATGGAGGGTGGTGGTAATGATGTAGTATGGTGGTGATGGAGGGTGGTGGTAGGGATGGAGGATGGTGGTGATAATGTAGTATGGTAGTGATGGAGGGTGGTGGTGATCTTGGAGGTGGTGGTGGTGATGGAGGATGGTGGTGATGATGGAGGTGATGGTAGTGATGGAGGTGGTGGTGTGATGGAGGATGGTTGTGATAATGTAGTATGGTAGTGATGGAGGATGGTGGTGATCATGGAGGTGGTGGTATGGAGGTGGTGGTAATAATGTAGTATGGTAGTGATGGAGGGTGGTGGTAGGGATGGAGGTGGTGGTGATAATGTAGTATGGTAGTGATGGAGGGTGGTGGTGATGATGGAGGATGGTGGTGATGATGTAGGGGTGGTGGTGGTATGGAGGGTGGTGTGGTGATGGAGGATGGTGGTGATAATGTGGTATGAGTGATGGAGGATGGTGTGGTGATGATGGAGGGTGGTGGTGATGGAGGTGGTGGTAGCAATGTAGTATGGTGGTGATGGAGGGTGGTGGTGATGATGGAGGGATGGTAATAATGTAGTATGGTAGTGATGGAGGTGGTGGTGGTGATGGAGGGTGGGGTGATGATGGAAGGTGATGATGGTAGGGAGGATGGAGGGTGGTGGTGAGGAGGTGGTGATGGAGGTGGTGGTGATGATAGGGTGGTGGTGATGATGGAGAATGGTGGTGATGATGGAGGGTGGGTGGTGGTGATGCTGGAGGGTGGTGGTGATGGTGTAGGATTGGTGCTAATGGAGGGTGGTGGTGATGGAGGGTGGTGGTGATGATGGAGGTGGTGGTGATGAAGGAGGAGGATTGTGGTGATGGAGGGTGGTGGTGAGTGATGTAGTATGGTAGTGATGGAGGGTGGTGGTGTGGTGATGTAGTATGGTAGTGATGGAGGGTGGTGGTGGTGATGGAGGGTGGTGGTGATGATGGAGGGTGGTGTTGAAGATGGAGGGTGTTGGTAATAATGAGTATGGTGGTGATGGAGGGTGGTGGTGGTGATGGAGGATGGTGGTGGTGATGGAGGTGATGGTAGGATGGAGGGTGGTGGCGATGGAGGTGATGGACGGTTGTGGTGATAATGTAGTATGGTGGTGATGGAGGGGGGTGGTGGTGAGTGGAGGGTTGTGGTAAGTGTAGTATGGTAGTGATGAGAGGGTGGTGGTGATGATGGAGGTATGGTAATAATGTAGTATGGTAGTGATGGAGGTGGGTGGTGATGATGGAGGTGGATTGTTGGAATGATGTAGTATGGTAGTGATGGAGGGTGGTAGTGATGATGGAGGGTGGTGGTGATGAAGGAGGATTGTGGTGATAGGGTGGTGGTTGTGATGTAGTATGGTAGTGATGGAGGGTTGTGGTGATGGAGGGAGGTGGTGATGGAGGGAGGTGATGATGGAGGAGGTGGTGATGGAGGGAGGTGGTGATGGAGGGTGGTGGTGATGGATGGAGGTGATGGAGGGTGGTGATGGAGGGAGGTGATGATGGAGGGGAAAGCTGAGGGAGGTGGAGGTGTTGAGGAGTGGAGGTGTTGAGGAGTGAGGTGGTGATGGAGGGTGGTGATGATGGAGGGAGGTGGTGATGGAGGGAGGTGATGATGGAGGGTGGTGGTGATGAGGGAGGTGTTGAGGGAGGGAGGTGTTGATGGATGAGGTGGTGATGGAGGGTGGTGGTGATGGAGGTGGTGGTGATGGAGGGAATTGGTGATGGAGGGAGGGTGGTGGGATGAGGGAGGTGTGAGGGAGTGAGATGGAGGGGTGGTGAGATGAGTGGAGGAGTTGAGGGAGGGAGGTGGTGATGGAGTGGCGTGGTGATGGGGGAGGTGGTGATGGAGGGAGGGGTGATGGAGGGAGGTGGTGATGGAGGGAGGTGGTGATGGAGGAAGGTGGTGATGGAGGGAGGTGGTGATGGATGGAGGTGGTGATGGAGGAGATGGAGGGAGGTGATGATGGAGGAGGTGATGGAGGGAGGTGGTGATGGAGGAGGTGGTGATGGGAGGGAGGTGGTGATGGAGGGAGATGATGGAGGGAGGTGGGTGATGGAGGGAGGTGGTGATGGAGGGAGGTGGTGATGGAGGGAGGTGATGGAGGAAGGAGGGAGGGAGATGATGGAGGGAGGGAGGTGATGGAGGGAGTGAGGTGGTGATGGAGGGAGGTGGTGATGGAGGAGGTGTATGGGAGGGAGGTGATGATGGAGGAGGTGGTGATAGAGGGAGGTGTTGAGGGAGGGAGGTGTGAGGGAGGAGGGTGATGGAGGGAGGTGGTGATGGAGGGAGGTGGTGATGGAGGGATGTGGTGATGGAGGGGAGGTGGTGATGGAGGGAGGGGTGGTGATGAGGGAGGTGGTGATGGAGGGAGGAAGATGAGGAGATGGTGATGGAGGGAGGTGGTGATGGAGGGAGGTGGTGATGGAGGGAGGTTGGGATGGGAGGGAGGTGGTGATGGGGGAGGTGGTGATGGAGCGAGGTGGTGATGGAGGGAGATGGTGATGGAGGGAGGTGGTGATGGAGGGAGGTGTGATGGGTGGAGGTGGTGATTGAGGAGGTGGTGATGGAGGAGGTGGTGATGGAGGGAGGTGGTGATGGAGGAGGTGGTGATGGAGGGAGGTGGTGATGGAGGGAGATGAGTGATGAGGAGATGGTGATGGAGGGAGGTGGTGATTGAGGGAGGTGATGATGGAGGGAGATGGTGTGAGGGAGGGTGATGGAGGGAGGCAGGATGGAGGGAGGTGGTGATGAGGAGATGGTGATGGAGGAGGTGGTAATGGAGGGAAGGTGGTGATGGAGGGAGGTGGTGATGAGGGAGGTGGTGATGGAGGGAGGGTGATGAGGGAGGTGGGGTGTGATGGAGAGAGGTGGTAATGGAGGGAGGTGGGTGATGGAGGGAGGTGGATGGAGGGAGGTGGTGATGGAGGGAAGTGGTGTAGGTGATGGAGGAGGTGGTGATGGAGGAGGTGGTGATGGAGGGAAGTGGTGATGGAGGGAGGTGGTGATGGAGGAGGTGGTGAGAGAGGATGGAGAGGATTTGAGGAGATGGTGATGGAGGGAGGTGTGAGGAGGGAGGTGGTATGGAGGGAGGTGGTGATGGAGGGAGGTGGTGATGGAGGGAGGTGGTATGGAGGAGGTGGGGATGGAGGTGATGGTGATGGAGGGAGGTGGTGATGGGAGTGGAGGTGGTGATGGAGGGAGGTGGATGAGGGAGGTGTTGAGGAGGGAGTGTGAGGGAGTGAGGTGGTGATGGAGGAGGTGGTGATGGAGGAGGTGGATGAGGGAGGTGGTGATGGAGGGAGGTGGTGATGGAGGGAGGTGTTGAGGGAGGAGATGTTGAGGAGGAGATGTTGAGGAGGGAGGTGGTGATGGAGGGAGGTGGGTGATGGAGGGAGGTGGGTGATGGAGGAGGTGGTGATGGAGGGAGTTGAGGGAGGGAGGTGGTGATGGAGGGAGGTGGTGATGGAGGGAGGTGATGATGGAGGGAGGTGGTGATGGAGGAGGTGGTGATGGAGGAGGTGGTGATGGAGGGAGATGGATGGAGGGAGGTGGGTGGATGGAGGGTGGTGATGGGAGGAGGTGGGATGAGTGGGAGGTGATGATGGAGGGAGGTGGTGGAGGGAGGGAGATGTTGAGGGAGTGGGAGGTGCTGAGGGAGTGAGGTGATGGAGGGAGGTGGTGATGAGGGAGGTGGTGATGGAGGGAGGTGATGATGGAGGAGTGGTGATGGAGGGAGGTGTTGAGGAGGAGGTGATGGAGGGAGGAGGATTGAGGAGGGTGAGAAAGTGGGAAGTGATGGAGGGAGGTGGTGATGGAGGAGGTGGTGATGAGGGAGGTGGTGGTGAGGGAGTTGGTGATGGAGGAGGTGATGAGAGGAGGGGTGTTGAGGGAGGGAGGTGTTGAGGAGGGAGGTGGTGAGGAGGAGAGGTCGATGGAGGAAAAGTGGAGGGAGGTGGTGGTGATGGAGGGAGGTGATGATGGAGGGAGGTGGTGATGGAGGGAGGTGTTGAGGGAGGGAGGTGGTGAGGAGGAGGTGGTGATGGAGGGAGGTGGTGATGGAGGAGGTGGGTGATGGAGGGAGGTGGTGATGGAGGAGGTGGTGATGGAGGAGGTGGTGATGGAGAGGAGGTGGTGATGGAGGAGGTGGTGATGGAGGTGGTGGAAGTGGAGGGAGGTGGAGGTGATGGAGGAGGTGGTGATGGAGGGTGGTGATGGAGGAGGTGTTGAGGAGGTGGTGATGGAGATGGTGAGGAGGGAGGTGTTGAGGGAGGGAGGTGTGGTGATGGAGGGAGATGGTGAGGGAGGAGGTGTTGTTGAGGGAGGGAGGTGGTGATGGAGGGAGGTGGTGATGGAGGTGGTGGTGATGGAGGAGGTGGTGATGGAGGTGGTGATGGAGAGGAATGGTGATGGAGGGAGGTGGTGATGGAGAGGTGGTGATGGAGGAGAGGTGGTGATGGAGGGAGGTGGTGATGGAGAGGGTGGTGATGGGTGGGTGGTGAGTGGAGGATGGTGGTGGAGGAGGTGGTGATGGAGGAGGTGGTGATGGAGGAGGTGGTGATGGAGGTGGTGATGGAGGAGGTGGTGATGGAGGGAGGTGGTGATGGAGGGAGGAGGTGGTGATGGAGGTGGTGATGGAGGAGGTGGTGATGGAGGAGATGGTGATGGAGGGAGGTGGTGATGGAGGAGGTGGTGATGGAGGAGATGGTGATGGAGGGAGGTGGTGATGGAGGGAGGTGGTGATGGAGGGAGAGTGGTGATGGAGGTGATGGAGGAGGTGGTGATGGAGGAGGTGGTGATAGGAGGTGGTGATGGGAGGAGGTGGTGATGGAGGAGGTGCTGATGGAGGGAGGAGGTGGTGATGGAGGAGGTGGTGATGGAGGGAGTTGGTGATGGAGGAGGTGAAGTGGAGGGAGGTGTTGAGGAGGGAGATGTTGAGGGAGGGAGGTGTTGAGGGGAGTGGTGGTGATGGAGGAGGTGGTGATGGAGGAGGTGATGGGAGAGGAGGTGATGGAGGGAGGTGGTGATGGAGGGAGGTGGTGATGGAGGAGATGGTGATGGAGGGAGGTGGTGATGGAGGTGGTGATGGAGGAGGTGGTGATGAGGGAGGGTGGTGATGGAGGGAGGTGGTGATGGAGGAGGTGGTGGTGATGGAGAGGTGGTGATGGAGGTGGTGATGGAGGAGGTGGTGATGGAGGGAGGTGGTGGTGGAGGTGGTGATGGAGGTGGTGATGGAGGAGGTGGTGATGGAGGAGATGGTGATGGAGGTGGAGTGAGGTGAGAGGTGGTGGAGGGGGATAAGTGTGGGGGGAGGGAGGTGGGTGGGTGAGGGGGAAGGAGGAGGTGAGCGATATAACTAGAATTAGCAGCTCGTGATAATTGAGGAAGAAGATGGAAGGCAGCCTTGGCCTTCTCGACGCTACCACACCGCACCACCTCACACAACCTCCCTCACCACCTCCCTCCTCACCTCCTCACCATCTCTCCCTCACCACCCCCCCTAGCGTGTCTAGCCATTGCCTGGAACAACCAATCAATTAACATCCAGGTCCCCACCACTGCTGGGTAAGAAGAGTCAAAACAGCGTTATGAAGAAAAAAACTCAACCACAGTTCTCACTTCCAAGGGATCGAACAGGACAACCAGATTACTGAGGTCTTCCCTGGTGTTTCTTGAGAACATAACATAAGAAAATAAGGTCTGCAATAGGCCGGTTGGCCTGTGCATGGCAGCCCTGTCGAGAGTTACTACCACTCTATCATCCATGAATCTATCTAGCCTCCTTGCAAACTTTCCAGAGTTCCACTTACTACAAGATTGCTAGAAACATTCCTCGTCTACGCCCTATTTGTGAACCAGTTTCTTCCTATCTCCCTCCTAAACCTAAACTTATCCAACTTGAATCTGTTGCTCGAAGTCCCATCCTGCTCGGATATTATAGAAACTTCTCTCTGGTGCCCTTGGTAGGATAAACCTTATGACCCCGACAGATAAAGGCATTCCTCGGCGCTAATGACCAAATACTGAAGGGACAGAGGCACAATAATGATCACTAACTTAAGCCAGCTGGATATGAGAGGGGAAAACTTCCTCCATTTGCAAAAAAAAAAGTTCTCGCGTGCTAAAATATCATCCACATAACAAAAATATCATCCACATGCTCAAAAATATCATCAATGCAAAAACTATCACAAGCTCAAAATCATCTCACTCAAAATGTCAAGTCAAAAAATATCATCCACATGAACAAAATATCATCATGCGACAATGATCAACACGTTAACAAATATCAACATGACAAAAACAAAATCTTTCACATACTCAAAAATTATCACATCTAGAAATATCATCCCAAAAGCTCAAAATTGTAAAATCATCCACAAGTAAAAATATCATCCACATGCCCTAAATATCATCCACATGCTAAAAATATCATCCACATGCAACAAATATCATCCACATACTAAAAAATATCATCCACATGCGAAAACCATCATCCACATACTAAAAAATTATCCACATGCTAGAAATATCATCCATATGCTAAAAACATTATCCACATGCTCAAAATCTTATCCACAAGCCAAAAATATCATCCACATGCCTTAAATATCATCCACATGCTAAAAATATCATCCACATGCTAAAAATATCATCCACATGGAATAATCATCCACATGGTAAAAATATCAACCATATGCTAAAACATCATCCACTTGGTAAAAAAAATCCATCAGCTGAGTCGGGGGGGGGAGGTGGAGGATGGACCAATACGTTAAGTAAAGTCAGCCAAAAATGTTGATTACTATCATAAGAAGCTTCAAAAATGTCTTCTCCATTCCCCGGGGTTTTTTTATCGATGAAAAAATGCACAAGTTTTTACGTTGAGATAAAAATGTGTAAAAAAAAAAAAAAATAGGCGGTGAACTGGAGCGGAATGTGACTGACTCGCCTTAATGGTGAACTCCTCAAACATTTCCTAATTATTTTCTCAATTTTTTTATAGAGTGAACAACTTTCTTCTGAAGATCGTTCATTAAGACCATCAGGTAATATTGGGCCTTGTGACCCATGTCTGTAGGACCTTAACTCACCTGCGAATTGGGTGGTTTCGTAATTAGGCGTCAACAGGGGTCCGGGTGAGGGTGATTGGTTACGAGATACGCCATGGCGTGGCATACACCTGGACATATATGACGATATCTTTATAATTCTTATTGTCAGTGTGAGTACAGTGTGGATAGAGCAACGTGGCCGACACTGTACTCGACCAACTTTCTTTCCCCAATTGTCAAGTACCCATTTACAGCTGGGTGGGCTGTGAGTTCACCTTGATCGAACCGGCGAGCCTTCTGACAGGAGACGAGCCCTGTATCCACTCATCCACTGCAACTCCATAAAACTCATTCAATCATTAGACAAGAAAATTAAGTTGTATATTCGTACCCAGCAGCAGCAGCAGCAGCAGCAGCAGGACTTCACTAGGTGTTAGGACTGAGGTTGACGAGGAGTGAAAGTTTTAATAATACAGATGTGTAAAGTTACTATAACACGTCCAGGAGGAGCAGAAGGTGTTAGTGTGTTAGTACTGTAATGTATTAACCTTAACCCCCCCCCCCGCTGGTGTGTGTGTGTGTGTGTGTGTGTGTGTGTGTGTGTGTGTGTGTAGATAGATACACACACACAGAGGTTGTTACTGTTCTTCCCCTGACTAATTAACCCAAAGCTTACTGGGTTAAACCTGGCTGTGGGGTGTGAGTGTGGGCGGTACAGTAACTACCAGACCAACACGGTTATATATACAGTATATGTTGTTTATTCAGGATATATATGATGATTAGACAGGGTATATACACTAAAGGTAAAGTATATACGGTGATTAGAGTGGGTATATATTATGACTAGGCAGATTTAGCATCGTATGGTGTATAAACTTTATTGTATTTTCGTCATTGAATTGCAGACACAACACCAGCTGTGGTTGTCATTAGCTCACCAAGTTGTTTATTCCCCCACAAACTCAGGTACAGTACATAACAGGTGTGCTATACTAATGATGTGTTTCTCTTCCTCCAGGTGAGTACCACAACACGCTCGGGAGGAGTAATGACAGCGAGACGTGAGTCAACTGTCTTAACCTGTGTAGATAACGGACGTATACATTTTTACTATTTACTTAAGATCATTTATTTTCGTTACTGAAGATGTGAATATGTAATTAACTGGTCAGAAATATGGAGTTAAAGTTACGCTGTGACTTGTTAGGTTAGGTTAGGTTAGGTTAGGTTAGGTTAGGTTAGGTTAGGTTAGGTTAGGTTAGGTTAGGTTAGTTTAGGTTAGGTTAGGTTAGGTTAGGCTAGGCTAGGCTAGGTTAGTTACAGTCTTATATCTTCATGTCAATTCTGAAATAATTTGGTCCCTTGATAATAATGCTATTTGGACACAGTGGCTTTAACCCTACAACACGGGAGTGGGTATTAAGGTGTGGATTTTGACTGTGTGGGTATTAAGAGCGTAGGCACTGAGAGTGAGGGTTTTCTGAGTGTGGGTACTGACAGTGTGGGTATTGAGAAAGTCGGTTTCAATGTGGGTATTAAGAGTGTGGGTACTGAGTGTGTGGTTACTGAGTGTGGGTATTGAGTGTGTAGTGACTGAGTGTGGGCACTGAGTGCGTGGTTACTGAGTGTGGGTACTGAGTGTGTGGTTACTGAGTGGGTACCGAGTGTGTGGTTACTGAGTGTGGGTTCTGAGTGTGTGGTTACTGAGTGTGGGTTCTGGAGGTGTGGGTACTGAGTGTGGTTCTGGAGTGTGGTTACTGGAGTGTGGCACTGAGTGCGTGGCACTGAGTGTGTGGTTACCGAAACGTGGGTTCTGGAGTGTGTGGTTACTGGAGTGTGGTTTGAGTGTGTGGTTACTGGAGTGTGGGTTCTGAGTGTGTGTGGGTACTTGAGTGTGGCACTGGGAGTGTGTGGTTACTGAATGTGGGTTCTGAGTGTGTGGGTAACGGAGCAAGTACTGAGTGTGTGGTTACTGAGTGTGGGTATTGAGTGTGTGGTTACTGAGTGTGGGTACTGAGTGTGTGGTTACTGAGTGTGGGTTTTGAGTGTGTGGTTACTGAGTGTGGGTTCTGAGTGTGTGGGTACTGAGTGTGGGTTCTGATTATATGGTTACTGAGTGTGGGTTCTGAGTGTGTGGGTACTGAGTGTGGGTTCTGAGTGTGTGGTTACTGAGTGTGGGTACTGAGTGTGTGGGCATGGAGTGTGTGGTTACTGAATGTGGGTTCGAGTGTGGTTACTGGGAGTGTGGGTTTTGGAGGTGGTTACTGGAGTGTGGGTTCTGAGGTGGGGTACCTGAGTGTGGGTTCTGGATTATATGGTTACTGGAGTGTGGGGTTCTAGATGTGTACTGAGTGTGGGTTCTGAGTGTGTGGTTACTGAAAGGGGTACTGAGTGTGTGGGTACTGGAGTGTGTGGTTGGCTGAATGTGGTTCTGGAGCAAAAGGCTGAGTGTGGGCTTGGAGTGTGTGGTTACTGAGTGTGTGGGTTCTGAGTGTGTGGGCACTGAGTGTGGGTACTGGAGTGGTGTGTGGTTAATGAATGTGGGTTCTGGAGTGTGTGGGCACCGAGTGTGGTACGAGTGTGTGGTTACCGAGCGGTGGGCACTGAGCGTGTGGTTACTGAACGTGGCCCGAGTGTGTGGGTACTGAGTGTGGGTATTGGAGTGTGGTTACTGAGTGTGGGTATTGAGTGTGGGTACTGGAGGTGGGTTCTGGAGTATGGGCGGTTACTGAGCGTGTTCTGGAGTGTGTGGGCACGGCTGAGTGTGTGGGTACTGAGTGTGTGGTTACTGAATGTGGGTTCTGGAGTGTGTGGGTACTGAGGGGGCACTGAGTGTGGTTACTGAGTGTGGGTTATGAGTGTGTGGTTACTGAGTGTGGGTATTGAGTGTGTGGTTACTGAGTGTGGGTACTGAGTGTGTGGTTACTGAGTGTGTGTTCTGAGTGTGTGGTTACTGAGTGTGGGTATTGAGTGTGTGGTTACTGAGTGTGGGTTCTGAGTGTGTGGTTACTGAGTGTGGGTACTGAGTGTGTGGTTACTGAGTGCTGAGTGTGTGGTTACTGAGTGTGGGTATTGAGTGTGTGGTTACTGAGTGTGGGTTCTGAGTGTGTGGTTACTGAGTGTGGGTACTGAGTGTGTGGTTACTAGGTAAGCAGATGAGATAAGCGATAGGTCTCATCACCATTCACCAGTCACCGGTTAATCAGTCAAAATACCCAGTCGGTCAACCAATCAGTTAGTCAATCAGTCAGTCACTCACTCAATCAATCAACCAGTCAGTAACACAGTCAACAACTCACCCAATCAATCAACCAGTCAGTCAACTAGACAGTCAATCAGTCAACCAGTCAGTCAACCAGTCAGTCAACCAACCTATAACTCGGTCAACTAGTCAGCCAGTCAACCGCCTCACATATTATCAACTATCATATGAAAACATTGTTTATATTTTGTGTCCCGGGTACCAGGATATGTGTACCTGTCTGCCTGTCTCTCTGTCCTTTAAATGAGATGTTCGGACGATGTGTTCGAATCGCTACTGCTATTGATGTATTCTTAGTTTTACTGAAAGTTATGTGTTCGGATTCATATTGCTATTGGTATGTTCGGCTGATGTGTTCGTATATGTACGGAAAGTTGGGTGTTCGAGTCTACACTGCTATTTAAGGTGTTCCGATCCATACTGCAATTTATGTGTTCGGATGATGTATCCAGATCTATTTTGCTCTAGATGTGTTCGGATGGTATGTTTGTAATTGTACTGAAAGTGGAATCAGTTCGAATCTGTACGAATATTGATGAATTTATATTGTATATAGTTGAATGGATGGGGCCAGTATAGCTCGGGCCAGTGTGGATACAGTACACTGAAGAATTAAGCCCGGCGGGACATAATGAGATGGCCAGCACTGCACTCTCCTCATCTCGCTCCCTAATCATTATACTGGTTGGGTTAGTTATCCACATCATTAGGCGGGTTGGATTATTTATCCACATCATTAGGCGGGGATGGGTTAGTCATCCACATCACTAGGCGGGATGGGTTAGTCCTCCACATCACTAGGCGGGTTGGGTTAGTCATCCACATCACTAGGCGGGGATGGGTTAGTTATCCACATCATAAGGCGGGTTGGGTTAGTCATCCACATCACTAGGCGGGATGGGTTAGTCATCCACATCACTAGGTGGGTTGGGTTAGTCATCCACATCACTAGGCGGGATGGGTTAGTCATCCACATCACTAGGGGGTTGGGTTAGTCATCCACATCACTAGGCAGGTTGGGTTAGTCATCCCACATCTCGCTAGGCAGGTTGGGTTGGTCATCAACATCACTAGGCGGGTTGGGTTAGTCATCACATCACTAGGCAGGATGGGTTGGTCATCACATCACTAGGCAGGTTGGGTTAGTCATCCTGTCACTAGGCGGGTTGGGTTGGTCATCCACATCTCACTAGGCAGGTTGGGTTGGTCATCCACATCACTAGGCGGGTTTGGTTGGTATCCACATCACTAGGCGTGTTGGGTTGGTCATCCCCATCTAGGCGCGACTGGATTAATCATCCACATGAATAGGCGAGTTGGATTAGTCATCACATCACTAGGCGCGACTGGATTAGTCATCCCACATCTCACTCAGCAGGTTGGTTAGTCCACATCATTAGGCGGGACTGGATTAGTCATCCACATCACTAGGCGGGCTGGATTAGTTTTCCACATCACTAAGCGGGCTGGATTATTCATCCACAGCACTAGGCGGGCTGCATTAGTCATCCATAGCACTAGGCAGGTTGGATTAGTCATCCACATCACTAGACTGGCTGGATTAGTTATCCATAGCACTAGGCGGGTTGGATTAGTCATCCACAGCACTAGGCGGGCTGGCTTAAACATCCACAGCACTAGGCGGGCTGGAATAGTCAACCACATCACTAAGCGGGCTGGATTAGTCATCCACCGCACTAGGCGGGCGAATTAGTCATCCACAGCACTATGCGGGCTGGATTAGTCATCCACAGTACTTGGCGGGCTGGATTAGTCATCCACAGCACTAGGCGGGCTAAATTGTGTTATACTGAACAGGTAACGCATTTCTTGGTTCATAATTAACCTGATTACTACGTGAATTAAATTAAATTACTTGTATTATCAAGGCTTCTGGCTCGCTTGGCACCCTCCCGGCACCCTCCCGGCACCCTCGTTTTCGATGACAACCGCGACTTCCGCCTCGTATTGTGTTGTGTGTGTTATGTGGTCATAATGGTGTGGTTGTTCTCATGTCGTGTGGATATATACAATAAACATATATGTTAATTAGAATTTATATAATGTAAAATGTAATTATTGTGTAGAATTGTTATTACGTGATATAAATACTATAAGAATTAGCTATTGCTTATAATATATATATTGAATAAATTTAGTTATTGCATGAGAGGAATATCGCTTATAGGAAATTCCGTTTCAGACAAATATCACAAGAAAAAATGTCCCTTAAGGTAAATATCGCATAAATAGATATTCCATACGGTGAATATCGCGTAAAGATAAATATAGACCGAATTAGTCGCACACACACACACACACACACACACACACACACACACACACACACACACACACACAGAGCAGAGGCAGTTTTTTTATTCGTTTAATATCTTTATTGGCAAAATTAAGGCACAATTTTGTCTCACCTAAGTAATTGAGTCAGGTGTTGACACTGGGGGAGGGGGTGCTATCACTGTTCACTGCCACCTAGGACAGAGGTTCATACACAACAAGAAATCTTAGAGTTGTTAATATTTATTGCTGATATATTATAATAAATTAAGGACTAATCAGTGTGTTCTGGTAAATTTAGGTTAGACAGCAAGAATAACCTCAAGGACTCCAGATTCCGTGTTGTAATTACATACAATAAGCCAGGTGGCCTGAATTTTTGACAGTATCACATTCAATAATATCGTGTTCAAGTGTATGCTTTAAAGGTTTATCACTAAGTTTACATGCTGAGTGTTCCGGTATGGGTACAGCGTTACTAACTTGCCAGATGTGTCTGAATCCAAGAATAATTCTGGCCACGACAACATCACATTGTCTGGTTCTGTCCTTCTGCTGGCTAGTATACCGGTACCTCCTGGAGTGCTGAGCATACCGGTACCTCTTGGAGTGCTGTCGATACTAGTACTTCTCGTTGTGCTGGCCATACCGGTACCTCCTGGAGTGCTCTCGATACCAGTACTTCTTGTTGTGCTGACCATACCGGTACCTCTTATTATGCTGGCCATACCGGTACCTCTTGTTATGCTGGCCATACCGGTACCTCTTGTTGTACTGGCCATACCGGTACCTCTTGTTGTACTGGCCATGCTGGTACCTCTTGTTATGCTGGCCGTACCGGTACCTCTTGTTGTGCTGGCCATACCGGTACCTCTTGTTGTACTGACCATACCGGTACCTCTTATACCGGTACCTCTTGTTGTACTGACCATACCGGTACCTCTTGTTGTACTGGCCATACCGGTACCTCTTGTTGTACTGACCATGCTGGTACCTCTTGTTGTACTGGCCATACCGGTACCTCTTGTTGTACTGACCATGCTGGTACCTCTTGTTATGCTGGCCATACCGGTACCTCTTGTTGTGCTGGCCATGCCGGTACCTCTTGTTGTACTGGCCATACCGGTACCTTGTGTTGCACTGGCCATGCTGGTACCTCTTGTTGTACTAGCCATACCGGTACCTTGTGTTGCACTGGCCATGCTGGTACCTAACGGAATATAACTTAGCCAAACTTAATGTACCTTAACCTAACCAAACATAAAGTAACCAAACTAATCCTTAGTTTCTTACCCTAACCTAACCTTACCTAACCTAACTTAACCTAACCAAAAATGGTGGTAGTGTGTGTGTGTGTGTGTGTGTGCAATAATCGAGGTAAGTATCAAAATATTACAGAATTTACTAAGTCATTAACTGCTTATGATAACCCATAGTAATTTGAGTTGTGGTCATTGTAGGTTAAGTTGGTTAATTGTGTCGTAAAGTGACTCAAAAATAATTAAATATGAATTAGGTTACACGTAATGTATCAAGTATGTATTAATAGTTCTATGTAGTTACAAATCTCGTGTACTTTTTTTTTTGTTTTAATTTTCGACTATTGAAAAAAAACCCTATCGCACATATAAATAATCTTTACCCCCCCCATATGCCGCTCACACACACACAGAGTGATACATTGATATGTAAGACAGTGTGTGTGTTTGAACTGTCGGTAAAAGCAAACACGACACGAAACGACACCACACTACTCCGGTATGGATGACTCGTACTGGCAGTCTGAGGTAGACACACACACGCACACACACACAGGTGTATGTATATATATATATATATATATATATATATATATATATATATATATATATATATATATATATATATATATATATATATATATATATATATATATATATATATATATATATATATATATCTATATCAAGAAAAGCACCTTTACCTACAATACCTACGATTCAAATCATTCCACAATACCCGCAATACTTCATGCAAATTAACCTACAATAGTGAATTGAAATTCATCCAGGATGCCTTTATGCAAATTAATCACCTGTACCGCTTGCAAATTGGCCCACATGACGTCTGTTCCGAGGCAAGAGGAGGCCGCGTGTTCCCAGCCTCGGCAGGAATAGGAAGACGAATCCAGTTAAAAAGGGTCAGTTTACGACTGGGCGAGGTGGATGAGTTGGCCCTGTCTGTGGCACTCATGTTGGCCCTGTGCCGGAGTGTGGACGAGGGCCAGGGGCGAGGGAGAGGGATGATTGGTGGGTGAGAGATAACGGGAGTGAGAGATTGGGGGAAGGGAGAGTAATAAAGTGGAGAGAGAGAGAGAGGACAAGTTCTGTGATAATAAGGTAAGAAGAGGTAGACAGAGATAGGGACAGGTAGTGTGGTTCGTGTAGACAGGATAGTGATGGTGGTGGTGGTGAGGGTGGTGATGGTGAAGGTGGTAAGTAGTAATGGTGAGGGTGGTGGTGGAGGAGAAGGAGAAGAAAGTGGAGCAGTATCACAGGTGAGAGAAAGAGGCAATTACCTGTCAAGGAGACTTACCTGGACCAGCCCCGCTAATACTGATATACGGCAGGTGACCTAGCCCTTACACACACACACACACACACACACACACGCACACACACACACACACACACACACACACTTACACTTTTGATGTACACCTACCCTACCCTACCCTATCCGATCCCACTCTAACCTAACCTAAGTAGGCAACTATCAAACAGGGAGGTACTACCGCCTGGGAAGATATTGGAACCATAATGTGTTGTCTAATGGTAGACCCTGCTGCCATATGGCATCACGAAAATTGTGACCAAGTCCCAGGCTGCCGTTCTGACTTTCTGCCTCATTTACACACACTTGTAGGGTCGTAATTGTTTCTCTTTGACAACACAACCTACATACAGTATATTGTTTCTCACTCTTGATTTTTTTCACTCTTTTTTTATATATTTGTGGTTAAAAAAAAATCACCCACACCCCCCCCAGACCCTGATGTGGGTCGGTGACCCGATCCCGGGTGGGCAAATTTCCGTACTACCCTCCCCTACCCTCCCCTCCCCTACCTTACCCTCCCCTACCCTATGACGTAGATTTTATTTGACCTTTTCATGTTAATTACATAGAAGGTTCCTGAAAATGTTTACAGTAGAGAGGAGGGGAAGGCGGCAAAGGGGGGGGGGGGTGGGAGGGAGAACGAGAAGTCTCAGGAAACATTGGAGGAGAGAAGAAGGAGAGATGGGAAGGCAGGGGAGGGTGGGTGAAGGAGGGAGGAAATGGGGGGAGAGGAGGAGAAGGGAGGACGAGAAGGGAGGAAGCGGAGCGGGTGGAAAGGGGAAAGAGGGAGGAGAGGAGAAAGATGGAGAAGAAAAGATAGGGGAGAAGAGGTAAGAGAGGAGGAAAGAGGAGGGAGGAAGGAGGAAAATGAGGGGTTCTGGAAGGGTGTGATTAATGTAATCCTGGGTAGGAGGATTACACAGAAAAAAGATTATCTTTAACCAGATCTCTTGGATTTACCGGATTTCCATTAAGGAAAAAATATGGTCTAAGTAGAGTTCCCATTAACCGGATTTTTTGGGGGAGAGAGGAATTTTTCACTTAACCGAATTTTAACAAAAAGAACACGAAAGAAGGGATATTCGGTAACCAGATTTTGGAGGTGACTGATAAAAAATTGGTTCCCGTTAACCTGATTTAGCAAGATCTCCATGAACATGAATTCTCGTTAACCGGATTCCCGAAGACCAAAATAAAACCAGATTTTTTAAAAACCGGATTCTTGTTCACCGGTTCATAAGGAAGAAAAATCTCGTCGATCGTAAATCCGGAATATCGGTATAAGAAGGACAATCACTAAGCAAGTACTGGTTAATCTAGAGCCCCGTTTAACCGGACACTGGAGGATTTAGTTAGTTTAATAAATTTATTGGCAAAGCTTGTAGTACAGTTTGCCTATTCTGAGTAATTCAGTCAGGTCTTGACACTGAGGTGGTATCACTTCTCACTGCCACTCAGGACAGAGGTGCATACACAAAGAAATACATCATATTCATTAACAGCTATATATGTATAGAGGTCAGATTCGTGTGGGTAATGTCACTCTTCACTGCCATACAGGACAGAGGTTCGTACACAAAGGATGCATCATATTCATTGACACTATATAGGTCAGATTCATGTGGGTAATGCCACTGTTCACTGCCATGCAGGACAGAGGTTCGTACACAAAGAAGGAACATCATATTCATTAGCAGTATATATGGGTCAGTGGTTCACATACATTGGAGTCATATTCTAATTGAAGACTAATCAGTGTGGGTTAGCAAATTTGGAATAAACAGCAAGAATGTCCTCAAGCACCCCTGATTCAATGTAGTAATTACATAGTTCAAGATACAATAAGTCAGGTGGCCTGAAGTCTTTGACAGTGTCACATTCAATAATATAGTGTTCAAGTGTATGCTGTAGAGGTATATCACAAAGTTTACATGCTGAGTGTTCCGGTATGGGTACAGCGTTACTAACTTGCCAGATGTGTCTGTATCCTAGCCTAATTCTGGCCACGACTACATCACATTGTCTGGTTCTGTCCTTATGCTGGCCATACCGGTACTTCTTGTCACAAAAGTTGTCATATTTACTAATGCTACAGGAGAAGAGGAGGGGCGTGGGTAGTCCTTTCCTATGGTCACCCTTCCCCCACACTGAGGGTAGGTAGAGAGGGGAGGATGAGGGGATACTGAGAGGGAGATGGATAACCGGGGAACAGGGATAACAAGCGATAACTCTTATACTAGAGGGCACTGGGTATGGTTATGTTATTACTAATAAGAACATAAGAACATAAGAATGGAGGAAACTGCAGCGGGCCTATTAGCCCATACTGGGCAGTCCCGTTTACACCCAACCCCTATTGCTCATATAAGCATCCAACCTATGTTTGAAGCTATTCATCGTATTCGAGCTAATGATGATATTTGGTAACTTGTTCCATTCATCCACTACTCTGTTTCCAAACCAGTGTTTACCTATTTCACGCCTAAATCTAAATTTGTCTAATTTTAAACCATTGTTACGAGTTCGCTCCTAGTTGGATAGTTTGAGTACCTTTGTAATGTCCCCTTTGTTTAGCCCTGCCTTTCACTTATACACCTCTATCAGGTCGCCCCTCGCTCTACGTCTCTCGAGGGAGTGCAAATTCAGATGCTTTAACATGTCTCTATACTCAAGGTTCCTAATGCCCGGGATTAGTCTTGTCATTCTCCTCTGAATTCTTTCCAAGGATTCTATATCCATTCTGTAATACGGTGACCAGAACCGAACTGCCCAGGTGTGGTCTCACAAGAGCAAGATACAGTTTTAGGATGACCTCGCTAGTCTTGTAACTAACACTCCTTTGTATGAACCCAAGTACTTTATTAGCCTTGTTACGAGCAAAAACACATTGTTTACTTGGCTTAAGGTTCCTACTTATCATTACTCCTAAATCTCTCTCGCAGTCGGATTTCTCTATGGCATCGTTGTTCATCTGGTATCTGGTTTCCCTGTTTACATCTCCTATACTGAGTACTTTACATTTGTCCACGTTGAATTTCATCTGCCATTTTTCAGACCATTCGAAAAATTTGTTTAGATCTTCCTGTAGTTTTGCGGAGTCCTCGTCAGATTTAATAACACGTCCTATTTTAGTGTCATCAGCAAATTTGCTTATGTTGCTGTCTATGCCGATATCTATGTCGTTTATGTATATAATAAATAATAATGGTCCAAGTACTGAGCCTTGGGGAACTCCACTTGTGACGTTGCTCCAATGGGACTTAGTGCCATTAATGCTCACTCGCTGTTTCCTGTCCTGTAACCACGCCCTAATCCATTTAAGGATATTACCTTTGATGCCATGTGCTTCTACCTTTCTAATTAGTCTTTCGTGGGGGACTCTGTCGAAGGCTTTGCTAAAGTCGAGATATACCACATCATAATTGTGCCCTTCGTCCACCGATTCGAAAACTGATGAAAAGAATGTTAATAGATTAGTTAGACATGAACATCCGCTTGTGAAGCCATGCTGGGAATCATTGATCAATCGGTGCTTCTCCAGGTGATTTCGAATAGAATTTGAAATGGTTCCTTCCAGTAATTTGCCTACTATTGATGTTAGACTGATTGGGCGGTAGTTAGAGGATAGTAATCTATCCCCCTTCTTGAAAATCGGTATTACATTCGCTATCCTCCAGGATTCTGGTACTACACCTGTTTTTAAGGACATGTTAAACAACTTTGCTAAGGGCATACTAAGCTCTTCCTTGCATTCCTTTAATACTCTGGCAAATATCTCATCGGGACCAGGTGACTTATTAGGCTTTAGTTTGTCTATTTGCTTACTAACATCGTTACTAGTCACTACTATCTCTCTTAATTTGTTTTCTTCACTATCTCTGAATAGAGTTGGTGCCTCGGGTATCATGTTTACATTTTCGGTGGTGAAAACTGTTGAAAAATATATATTCAAAATATTGCTCATTTCTCCGTCGTTGTCTGTGAGCTCGCGGGTATCTGACCGTATTGGTCCAATCTTTTCTCGTGTTTTAGTTTGATACATTTGGTAGAATCCTTTGGGGTTTGTCTTCGCCTCCCTTGCTATCCTTACCTCATTATTCCTCTTGGCTTTCCTTATCTCGGTTTTCACCCTACTCACCAATACCCTATAAGAATCCCGGAGGCAAATTTCGCCACGATTTACCCTTCTACTTATAGCCTTTAAATAATTATTTATCCATTTAGGGTCATTGTTGTCTGATCTGAGTTTTTGAATGGTATGTTCTGCCTTTGTGCATTAAGTAACTCATTATTTAAATTGTCGTGGAACTCGGCAATCTCAGATCTCATTATCATGTCGGTGTCATCTGTCAGTTTCACGGCCAAGCGCGACACCCCCTCTCTCAGCTGCCTCTTTAAACTGTCAAAGTTTGTCCCTCTGAAATCTGGTACTTTAGTGGAATTTTCCTTACCTCTGCCCTGAAAATCTAACTGGAATCTAATTTCTTTGTGATCGCTGTTTGCAAGTTCGTTCCCTACCTCGACATTGCTAATAAGGTTTTCTCTGTTTGACAGAACTAAATCGAGTATATTATTACCCCGGGTGGGTTCGGTTATATGTTGACTTAGAAAACAGTCCTGGATCGTCTCGAGAAAATCCTGTGATTCTGAGTTACCTGTAAGGTCAGTCCAATCTATTTGGCCAAGGTTAAAGTCGCCTACTATACAGACTTTGTTGTGTATGGAAGCCCTGCGCATTTCATCCCAAATAAGTCTCTCATTGACTCTATCAAGATTGGGAGGTCTATATATTACTCCTGTGATTAATTTTTCCCTACCATCGATTAATTCTATCCAAATTGTTTCTGCATTCCGCTCAGTTTTTATTTCCTTATTTATTTCACACTTCAGATTATCCCTAACATAGATTGCTACTCCGCCTCCTTTCCTGGTCTGCCTATCGGTATGGAACAGTTTGTAACCCGCAATATGGTATTCGACCGGAACACATGAGCACGGGGGTGGAGGAGAATGCAGTGGGAGCGGGTAAACAAAGTGAAAGATTACAGGGAAATAGTGTTAGGAATGATGACAAAACTAAATTAGACAGGGAGTTTAAAACTAAACGCGGTAAGGGGAGGACTCAGAACACGACTAACTTAAATGTATACTACGCGAACAGTAGAAGTATGAGAAACAAAATGGATGATATTAGGGCCTTGGTATGAACCGAAAAAATCGATATAATAGCATTCACTGAAACATGGATCAACCTAAACTCACGTTAATGGGTCACTGTATCACTGCTTACCACCAAGGACATGTATGACAGTGCTTCACTGAACACCAAGAGGGGGGGGGGGATTTATAACACTTCCTAGCAAGTCTTTGTTTATTGAACACCTTCTATTAAGACTGATAATTATACTTCAAGACAATAAACCAATTTCCTAGTTAGTTAAACAGGGGTCACATGAATCACAATACATTTCGTGAAACAGATAAAACCTTAAGTGTACACACTGAGATATATCCCGCCATGTTGGGGACCGGCACGTCTATCCCTCACTACCTCTAACCAAACTCCGTCCTAAAACAAAGACGGCTTACAGGACGCCACATGTTCATGACGTCACGTCTCACAGGCTCTTCTTATTGGTTCAGGCCTAAGGCACTCACACTCACAGGCTCACTGCGAATGGCTCACACTTGGTGGGAAATACTCACAAACAAACAAACAAACACCTCTCACTCCCTTGTAAACAAAGAAACACCTCTCCCTCACAAACAAGTACATCTCCATCACAAACAAACACCCCTCCCTCACAAACAGTCAAACACCTCTCACTCCCCATAAAAAAACAAACAAACACCTTTCCCCCACAAATAAACAAACACCTCTCACTCCCTCCTAAACAAATAAACACCTCTCCCTCACAAACAAACACCTCTCCCTCACAAATACCTCTCTCTCACAAACAAACACCTCTACCTCACAAACAAACACCTCTCCCTCACAAACAAACACCTCTCCCTCACAAACAAACACTTCTCCCTCACAAACAAACACCTCTCTCTCACAAACAAACACCTCTCCCTCACAAACAAACACTTCTCTCTCACAAACAAACACCTCTCTCTCACAAACACTACTGTATAATAAAATATCAAAGAAATGTCGATTGAAATGTTCCAGAAAATATGTTAAGGTGAAACATTAAACGTCGGGTGTTCATAAAAATGTCAACAAGTGCTTTGATCAACACCGAATATCTACCTCAAAACAGTTTGACATTCAAGACGTGTCGATTAGATTGTGAAAAAAAAAGAAAAAAAAAAGAAAAATGAAATAGTATAAGATTTGCCTCGTAATAGCAACAGAAGGTATGGCAGATGTATTTTGATATTGTATTTAATATTCCCAATTTATTGATAATAATCGACTATTATTCCCATGATAATCTTTACGAGTTGATTATCTTTACCGATATTATGAATGGATTAATTTGATGTTTTGAAAGTATTACCAATATTATTAAATTAATAATTATACGATAGTATTGCCATTATTATTAATGAAATAGTTACATAATCACAGTATTACCGATATTGTTAGTGAAATAATTACATAATCACAGTATTACCGATATTGTTAGTGAAATAATTACATAATCACAGTATTACCGATATTGTTAGTGAAATAATTACTTAATCACAGTATTACCGATATTATTAAATGAATAGTTATAAAATGACACTATTGCCATTATTATTAATGAAATAGTTACATAATCACAGTATTACCGATATTGTTAGTGAAAGCTACCTCCCGAAAGCTGGGAATGCTGTACAGATGCCGTAGCTACTTCAATCCTGAGCAGTTGCTTCAAGTATATAAGGGATTCATTCGTCCTAACTTGGAGTACTGCTCTCATATCTGGGGTGGCTCTTCTTCTGTCCAACTGTTAGATAGGGTGGAATCAAAGGCATTTCGTCTTATTAACTCTCCTCCTTTAGTTGATAATCTTTCTTCCCTTTCTCTTCGCCACATGTTGCTTCACTCTCTCTCTTTTACAGGTACTTTAACGGGCAATGTTCGGGGATTTGGCATCCTGTGTACCGCAGGCAAGGCCGTGGGCTTGTAACACTCGCCTTGCCCGCGGTGCCCACCGTTTCTCTGTGGATGTTGGTTACACTTGAATAACCCGTTATAGTACCTCCTTCTTTCCTCACACAGCCAAACTGTGGAATGCTCTGCCTTCTTCTGTGTTTCCATACTCATACAATCTGTCTCACTTCAAAAAGCTGGTTTTCCGGCATCTTCTTGGTGTAAATTAATGTAATCTTTTTCTTTTTTCTTTTTTTTTCCTTTTCTTTTTTTGCCCCCCAGGCCCCGTTGTGGGTCGATGACCTGTGCCCGGGTGGGCTATTCCCCGTAAAAAAAAAAAAATATTATCAGTTAAATAATATGAGGTGGTAGTATGGTGCCATGACAGTATTACCATTATTTTCCATATTATCCACAAAAGAATTTGGACACCATGACAATATTACCTACAGGGGACACATATAACTGGTGCATTACTCCACATGAAGGGTTAATATTCCCAGTATCTCATAATATCAAGAAATTTTCACAGGAAAAATTCGTGACAAGAGAAATCATAAAACAACAAGATCAGTATCAGCAAATACTCACAAAATTAAGACTATTACTCATAAATACTCAAAAGCTCAGGAGTAATATCTATAAATACTCACAAGATCAAACAATACTCCTAAAAATAGTTAGAATATTATTGACATACAACTCAGAAAGTATTACTCCAGGAGTCAGTATAAATTGTCTTATAAAGTAACACTGGCCTTCCTATGCGATAAAGAACAATCCAATCTTCAATACTAACATCTAATAAGTAATTTTAAGAAGAGATTAATACCCCTAGTAACACGTAATATCAAATGGGAATATTATTAAAAAAAGAAAGAAAGAGAGAGAGAGAGAGAGAGAGAGAGAGAGAGAGAGCACAATCACCGCACCAGAAATACTCTGATCTTCAGTAGCCGGAAAATTTAGTGGTGAAGTGTTCGACGAAGAGAAGTCGCGGTGACAGCAAGCCAAGTCAGGGAGGGAGGGAGGGAGAGAAAGGAGGGAGGGAGGGAGGGAGAGAAGGGAAAACGAGAGAGGGGGAAGAAGGGTGAGAAGGAGGGAGAGAGAGGGGGGAAGGAGAACGTTGTAGATCATCTAACAATATTTACACATACCATTTCATTTTCTCCCTCACCTTTCTCTCACACTCTCTCTTTCTCCTGCTTCACCCTTCTCTTTCATCTCCATCATCATCATCATCAACGTTATCATCCCCTTTTCTCTCTTCCTACCACCTATTTCTATTTATTGTTCCTTCTTCTTATTCGTCAGTTCTTTTGTTCCTCTTCCTTTGTATATTTTTTGGGGGGGGGATTTGTGAATGATGATCCGAAATATTATCTTTTATTTAACTTTGCTTCCTTTCTTAGTTACTTTTGTATTTCTCTCTCCCTCTTTTTTATCCCTCTCTCTCTCTCTCTCCCTCTTTTTATCCCTCTCTCTCTCTCCCTCTTTCGTAACAGATGTTTGTGGTGACCTACTTGACCCTATATCCTCAAAGGGGTCAAAGTTCACCTCAGTTGACACCTGACTGGAGATTTAGAGAAGTAAAATGGCGTCGATATTACACGGAGACTGCTGCTGTGACTGGATCCGGTGGCGGGCGAGGTGGCGGTGGTGGCGGTGGCAGATGGTGGTGGTGGCGGTGGCGGTGGTGGTGGTGGTGGTGGCGGTGGCGGTGGCGGTGGCGGTGGTGGTGGTGGTGGCGGTGGCGGTGGCGGTGGCGGTGGTGGCGGTGGGTGGCGGTGGCGGTGATGGTGGCGGTGGCAGGTGGCGGTGGCGGTGGCGATGGTGCGGTGGCGGTATGGTGGCGGTGGCGGTTGGTGGCGTGGTGGTGGCGTGGTGGTGGTGGTGGCGGTGGTGGTGGCGGTGGCGGTGGCGGTGGTGGTGGTGGTGGCGGTGGCGGTGGTGGTGGTGGCGGCGGTGGTGGATGGTGGTGGTGGTGGTGGTGGTGGTGGTGGCGGTGGAGGTGGTGGTGGTGGTGGTGGTGGTTAAGAGGAAGAATAGATAGGAGGAGGAGGAAGAAGAGGAGTTAAGGTGGGGACGAAAAGGAGGAGGTGGAGAAAGAGAAGGAAAGGGGAGGTGGGGAAGGAGAGGGGAGAAGAAAGGGGAAGTAAGGATAGGAGGGAAAGGAGGAGGTGGGGGAAAGAGAGGGAGAAGGAAAGGAGGAGGTGGGGAAGGAGAGGGAGAAGGAAAGGGGAGGTGGGAAGGAGAAGGAAAGGAGGTGGGGAAGGAGAAGGAAAGGGGAGGTGGGGGAAGGAGAAGGAAAGGGGAGGAAGGAGAGGAGAAGAAAAGGGGGAGGTGGGGGGAAGGAGAAGGAAAGGAGGTGGGGGAAGGAGAAGGAAAGGGGAGGTGGGGGAAGAGAAGGAAAGGAGGAGGTGGGGAAGGAGAGGAGAAGGAAAGGGGGAGGTGGGGGAAGGAGGAGAAGGAAAGGGGAGGTGGGGAAGGAGAGGAAAGGAGGTGGGGGAGGAGAAGGAAAGGGGAGGTGGGGAAGGAGAAGGAAAGGAGGAGGGGGGGAAGGAGGAGGGAGAAGCGAGGGGAAGTGGGGAAGGATAGGAGAAGGAAAGGAGGAGGTGGAGAAGAGAAGGAAAGGGGGAGGGGGGGAAGGAGGAGGAGAAGGAAAGGGAGGTGGGGGAAGGAGAAGGAAAGGGGAGGTGGGGAAGGAGAAGGAAAGGAGGAGGGGGAAGGAGAGGAGAAGGAAAGGGAGGGGAAGGATAGGAAGGAAAGGAGGAGGGGGGGGAAAGAGAGGAGAAGGAAAGGAGGAGGTGGGGAAGGAGAGGAGAAGGAAAAGGGGAGGTGGGGAAGGAGAGGGAGAAGGAAAGGGGAGGTGGGGAAGGAGAAGGAGAAGGAAAGGAGGAGGGGGGAAGGAGAGGAGAAGAAGAGGAAGTGGGGAAGGAGAGGGAAGGAAAGGAGGAGGGGAAGGAGAGGAGAAGGAAAGGAGGAGGTGGGGGGAAGAAGAGGGAGAAGGAAAGGGGGGAGGTGGGGAAGGAGAGGGAAGGAAAGGAGGAGGTGGGGAAGAAGAGGGAGAAGGAAAGGGGAGGTGGGGAAGGAGAGGAATGAAAGGAGGAGGTGGGGAAGGAGAGGGAGAAGGAAAGGAGGAGGTGGGGGAAGGAGAGGGAGAAGGAAAAGGAGGAGGTGGGAAGGAGAGGGAAGGAAAGGAGGAGGTTGGGGAAGGAGAGGGAGAAGGAAAGGAGGAGGGGGGAAGAAGAGGAGAAGGGAAAGGGGAGGTGGGGAAGGAGAGGGAGAAGGAAAGGAGGAGGGGGAAGGAGAGGAGAAGGAAAGGGAGGGGTGGGGAAGGAGAGGGAGAAGGAAAGGGGTAGGGGGGAAGGAGGAGAAGGAAAGGAGGAGGTGGGGGGAAGAAGAGGGGAAGGAAAGGGGAGGGGGAAGGAGGGGAGAAGGAGACGAGGGGAGGTGGGGAAGGAGAAGGGAAAGGGGGAGGTGGGGAAGGAGAGGGAGAAGGAAAGGGGAGGGGTAGAAGGGAGAAGGAAAGAGAAAAGAAGAAAGAGAGGGGAAGGAGAGGGAGAAGGAAAGGAAGGTGGGGAAGAGAGAGAAGGAAAGGAGGAGGTGGGAAGGAGAAGGAAGAGAGTGGGGGAAGGAAAAGAAAGGAGGAAGGAGAAAGAAGAGGGACAGGGAAGGAGAAGGAGAAGGAAAGGAGGAGGTGGGGGAAGGAGCAAGGAAAGGAGAGGTAAAGAAGAGGAGAAGGCAAGAGGTGGGGGGAAGGAGAGGGAGAAGGAAAGGAGGAGGTAAGGAAAAAAAGAAAGGAGGAGAGGGGAGAAGGAAAGGAGGAGAAGGGAGAAAGGAGAGGTAAAGAGGGAGAAGGAAAGGAGGAGGTGGGAAGGAGAGGGAGAAGGAAAAGGAGGAGGTGGGGGGAAGGAGAGGAGAAGAAGGAGAAGGAAAAACAGAGGGAGAAGGAAGAGAGGTGGGGGGGAAGGAAGAAGAGGGAGAAGGAAAGGGGAGGTGGGGGAAGGAGAGGGAGAAGGAAAGGGGGAGGTGAAGGAAGAGAAAGGAGGAGGTGGGAAGGAGAGGGAGCAAGGAAAGGGAGTGGGGAAGGAGAAGAGAAGGAAAAGGGGAGGTGGGGAAGGAGAGGGAGAAGGAAAGGAGGAGGTGGGGAAGGAGAGGAGAAGGAAAGGAGGAGCGAAAGAGGGGAAGAGAAAGAAGGAAAGGAGGAAAGGGGGGAAGAGAGGAAGAAGAGGGAAGAGAGGGGAGAAGGAAAGGAGGAGGTGGGGGAGAGGAGAAGGAAAGGGGAGGTGGGGGGAAGGAGGGAGAAGGAAAGGGGAGGTGGGGGGAAGGAGAGGAGAAGGAAAAGGGGAGGGGGGGGAAGGAGAGGAGAAGGCAGAGGAGGTGGGAAGGAGAGGAGAAGGGAAGGGGAGGGGGGGGAGAGGGAATGAAAGGAGAGAGGGGAAGGAGAGGAGAAGGAAAGGGGAGGTGGGAAGGAGAGAGGGAGAAGGAAAGGGGGAGGGGGGAAGGAGAAGGAAAAGAGGAGGTGGGGGGAGAGAGGAGAAGGAAAGGGGCAAGGTGGGGAAGGAGAGGGAGAAGGAAAAGTGAGGAGAGGAAGGAAGAGAAGGAAAAAGAGGAGGTGAACAAGGAAAAAAAAAAGAGAGAGAAGCAAAAGGAAAAGGAGGAGGGGAAGAGAGGAGAAGGGAGGAGGAGGGGAAAGAGAGGAGAAGAAGAGATTTTTAGTGGGAGGAGGAGATGGATACGGTGGTAGAGAATGCAGGATGAGAGGAGGAAGAGGAAGAGGAAGCATAATTAACATAAGACCATTATATTTTTTTTTAAAACCCAGACAGGAGAGAGAGAGAGAGAGAGAGAGAGAGAGAGAGAGAGAGAGAGAGAGAGAGAGAGAGAGAGAGAGAGAGAGAGAAATTTCATTCCAACCCAACCTCCCCCTCCCTCCCCTTTACTCTTCCCTCACCCCCCCCAACCTTCACCCCAAGACGCACCACTTTTAATAGGCAGGGGGAGGAGAGGTATGGGGTAGAAGGGATTAGACACCTGCTACCAAAGATCTCTTGTAACTATCTGGTTGGCATGGAGAAAACCTTGGCACTCACATCATCCTCCTCCTCCCCCCCTCTCAGTCCTCTCCTCCCCAGCTCCACCTCCTCAGCTCCTCCTCCTCCCCCAGCCTCCTCCTCCAGCCCTCCTCCCCCTCCACCCTCCTCCTCCCCCCTCCTCCCCTCCCTCCTCCTCACCTCTCCTCAGCCTCCTCCTCCTCCTCCTCCTCCAGCCTCCTCAGCCTCAGCTCCTCCTCCTCCTCAGCCTCCTCCTCCTCCCTCCTCATCCTCAGCCTCCCTCAGCCCCTCCTCCTCCATTCATTCTCCTCCATTCTTTTACTTCTCCCTTTTCCTTCCTCCTTCCTTCCTCCTCCTTCACATATGGCTTTACGTCCTATAAGTCACCAAATCACGTTGACTGAATACTCCCATACAAAATATTTAAACTAGCAGTTATGAATAAATTCAGTAAATGTTCTCTATTGTCCAAAGAAAATATAAGAGATTAAATTTAACAACCACCTACCACCCACCCCACCCACCATACCCACCCACCCACCCACCACCCACCCACCCATTTAGGGCTATTTTACCAGTAGCGCCAAAACAGTGCTACTGTAATAAAGCCGCATATAAATGGCATTGCAAACGAGATACCATTAAAGCTTTTTAATGTCTGTCAGAACGAGTGTTGTAGAGATAGAGTTTATACGCGTTAAATTACCCGTATTTTTTCTAATAAAGTACAGAGAATGTGATAATCCTATGAACTAACGGTCAGGTTGTTAAGCGAGGAGACAACCGGTTATGAGCAACCCTAAGCGTTACACACACACACACACACAAACACACACACACACACACACACACACACACACACACACACACACACACACACACACACACACACACACACACACACACACACACACACACACACACCACCACACATGCTGCCAGCATATCTCCATAGTATATCTCCCATAGTGTGAATTCCTCCCATAGTGTATATCCCCCATAGTGTATATCTCCATAGTGTGAATCTCCATCCCAAAGTGTGAATCTCCTTCCCAGTGTATATTCTCCTATAGTATATCTCCTCCCATGGTGTATATCTCTCCCATAGTGTATACATTCTCCTAGTGATATCTCCTCCCATAGTGTGAATCTCCTCCCATAGTGAATCTCCTCCCAGTGTATATCTCCCATAGTGTATATCTTCTCCCATAGAATTCCATCCCATAGTGTGCTCCCATAGTGTATATCTCTCTCCCATAGTGTGAATCTCCATAGTGTATCTCTATGTGTGAATCTCTCCATAGTGTGAATTCTCCATAGTGTATATTCTCCATAGTGAAATCTCCTCCATAGAGTATTCTCTCCTGGTATATCTCCGTCCCATAGTGTATATATCCTCCCATAGTGTATATTTCCTCCCATAGTGTATATCTTCCTCCCACAGCACATCCCTCCATAGTGTATATCTCTCTCCATAGTGTGAATTTATCCCACATGTGTATATCTCCTGTCCCATAGTGTATATACTCCCATAGTGTGTATCTCCTCTCATAGTGTATATCTCCTCCTAGTGTGAATCTCCATCCCATAGTGTATATCTCCGTCCCATAGTGTATATATTCCTCCCATAGTGTATATCTCCTCCCATAGTGTCCTCTCCTGTGAATCATCCCAGTATACACTCCACAGTGTTATATCCTCCATGAGGTGTATCTCCCTGCCATAGTCCAGATGGAGAGGGAGAGAAGATGGTTAGGAAGAGAAAGGAGATAGCAGAGAGAAATGGAGAAGGGAGATAATTGGAGATTGAAAATGGAGATAAAGAGATAGTTGAGAGAAGAAAGAAAGAAAGAAAGAGAGAGAGAGAGAGAGAGAGAGAGAGAGAGAGAGAGAGAGAGAGAGAGAGAGAGAGAGAGAGAGAGAGAGAGAGAGAAGAGAATGGCAGTTAATGAGCTATAAAGAAAGCGAAAGATAGAGAGAAAAAGAGAGATAGAGCGAGATAAACAAAGAGAATGATATATATACAGAGAAAGACACAAAGAGAGAGACAGAGAAAATGACCGAAAGATAATGAGATAGAAAGAGAGAGATAGAGAACGAGAGACAGAAAGGGAAGTAGAAAGAGAATGAGATATAGAGAAAGAGAGAGATAAAGAGAATGAAACAGAAAAAGATAATAATGATATAGAGAGAGATAAAGATAGACTGAACAGAAAGAGACAGAAAGAGAGATATAGAAAGGGAGAGAAACAGAGAAAGAGAGAGAGAGAGACAGAAAGAGAGAGAGAGAGAGACAGAAAGAGAAAAAGAGACAGATAAAGACGCAAAAATGTCTCATCCACGTTGGCTCAAACTTTCCGTGTGTTTTGGAATCTAGAGTTTTAAATCTCAGGCCGGGTCGGATAAGTTTAGGAACGCAGCGGAGAGAGTGGCTTTGTTCCCGAGCTGAGGAGAAAATTACCTGAAATGTTAATTGCTATATCAGTCTTTGTTGTTGCTGATGTGTGTGTGTGTGTGTGTGTGTGTGTGTGTGTGTGTGTGTGTGTGTGTGTGTGTGTGTCTGTGTGTGTGTCTGTGTGTGTTCAGCTTGTCAGAATTTGTAAAATAATATAGAAATAATATGTAAATAACCAAATAATACCCACTACCCCCCACCTTCCTCGTCCCTATCACCAACTACCCCCACCTCCCTCCTCCTCCTCCACCAACTACCCCACCTCTCTCCATCACCAACTACCTCTGTCCCTATCACCAACCACCCCACCTCCTCTCATCACCAACCTCCTCTCGTCCCTATCACCACACCCCCACCTCCCTCCCTCCATCACCACCACCCCACCTCTTTCTCCTCTCCATCACCAACACCCACCCTCCCTGCCACACACCCACCACCCTGCCACAACTAACACCCCCACCACCTATCACCACCAGCACAACCAAGCAAAGTCACAGCGTAAAGAAGCCGCCACAACACAAGAGACGGATAAGGAGGTCCCAAGGCGAAGGTAACAAGTGGCTTTTGACTTAGAAGAAAATGGTGAACGTGAACTTACTTACCTGTTCTGTGTTGAGGGAAAAGGACTAAGTAGGAGGAAAGAAGAGAGAGGATAGAAGAGAAAAGGAAGGATAGAAGGAGTAGAAGGAGAAGGAGAGGGAAGAAGGAGAGAAGGAGGGAGAAGGGTGGAGGCTGGAGGGAAGTGGAAGAAGGAAGGGAAGGAGAAGGAAGAAACAAGAAAGGGAAGGAGAAAGGAAGGGGAAGGGGAGGAACAAAAGGAAAGTAGACGGAGGGAGGAGGAGAGAAGGAGCAGAGAGGATATACAGTATATCATAAGTCTGCGTCAATAGACACACACACACACACACACACACACACACACACACACACACACACACACACACACACCCACACACACACACACAACACACACACTCTCTCTCTCTTCTTCACCCAAATAATACTCAAGAACTTCTGTACATCCACACCTCAATAACAACGTTCAGAAACACCAGGAACCAGAAACACCAACTCACTACACTTTTAAGTGAGTTTCTGTCCATTACTGACTGCCGGAGCTGTCAAGGGCATCTAACTGCCTAAACTAATACAACAAAAATGGCGACCCGGAAAAGAATAAAAGACATAAACTAGTTCAAAATAACATAAACATGACAAAGTTATCCCAGCCAATAGTGTTGTTATTGTTCGCCTCCATCTGTATTGGCCGAATTAATTGTTTTCATTTATCAAATAATCGTCCCATCATAAATCCGTATATAGATCTTATTCTAAATATAAGATTAGGAAATAACGCAATCTTGATTTATTGTATTATTGTATTATTATTATTGTATTACTTATTGTATTGTATTAATTAATTATTGTATTTTATTATTACATTGCCCAAGGATATGCTTTTACTGTCTGTTGTAACACACCACCAGGCCTCCTTTTTCCTTTTCTTCTCTTCCTTCCCATCCTTTCCCTGTCCCAACCCTTCCTTCTTTCCTTCACCTCACCCTTTCCTCCTGCCTCTTTCCTTTTCATTCTCTCCCTTTCCTTCTCTTCCTCTCATCCCTTATCCTTTCTATTCTCCTCTTCCTCCTCCACCTACCTCAGTCAACCTGCATTATAAAGAAACTTTGACAAAACCATTATCTGTTCTTTATATATAAACATAAAGTAATTGATGATTGACCCATTTGTATCACAGTGCATGACAAAAACCCAAAGTAAACACACTACAGGAAGTCGAGCTCCATGCTAAATTCCGACGCCATTTTGAAGGCTTATAGTAATATCGTGGTCTCTGGTTTACAGTTAGATGCCATGTTATTACATCTCTGAAACAGGAAAATACATAAACACAATAATATACACACACTACAATACACCACACACACTACAGTACCACAATACAACTACAGGCATAATTACAGTACCAATACACTATAATGCACCACAAAACACCACAGTACACCACAATAGACCCAATACACCACAATACACCAACACACTACTAGTACTTCACAATACACTACAAAAATTCACAATCCACCACATACACCACAATACACTACAGTACCACACCACAACACACCACAAACACCACAATACAACACCATATACCCACAATACACTACAATACACTACAACACAATCCACCACAATGCACCACACACACTCACAGTACTACAACACACCACAAACACCACAACAAC
Organism: Homarus americanus; assembly: GCF_018991925.1. Taxonomy (NCBI): domain Eukaryota; kingdom Metazoa; phylum Arthropoda; class Malacostraca; order Decapoda; family Nephropidae; genus Homarus; species Homarus americanus. Next base: position 609 of record NW_024711886.1, on the reverse strand, counting down.
CACTACACACACTACAGTACTCCACACACACTACAGTACTCCACAATCCACCACACACACCACAATACACTACTCACACAATACACCACACAACAAAAACAATACATCATAGTACTCACAATAACCACAAAAACACCACAATACACCATAACATACAGTACTCACAAAATACACTACAGTACCTACAACCACCACACAACTTACACACACTACATCCACAATACACACACAAAACACCACAATGCACCACACACACCACAGTACTCCACACACTGTAATACACTATAATGCACCACACCACCACAACCACAATGCACCACAATACAATTGCACACCACAATGCACCACAATCCACCACAATGCACCAAATAATACATCACAGTACCTACAATACACTACAATACAACCACAATGCACCACAATACACCACCCTGCCAATACACCAGAATGCACCCAAATTGGGGCGCCAGTGGTAGCTGCATTGCCTTTGCTCTCGCATGAGATGTTACGGGTCTGATTCCCGGGGCTGGTAAAGCAGTTTCTATATGCCTCGCAGTTTCAATGAACCCTTTTGCCCAGGGCAACAACTGAAACGGTGCTGGCCAACAA
>NW_024711885.1:0-6053 GCF_018991925.1 Homarus americanus | reverse complement strand
TATTTTTCCGGAAAGTTGTTTATCTAACCAACTTCAAGTATATTTCCCTTTTATGATACAAATTTCTGTTTTATGATAACCATTTCGGGAAATTTGTTATCTAACCAACTCCTGAAAGTAGATATTTCCCATTTTTATGATACAAATTTCCTGTTTTCTATGATAATCTATTTTCGGAAATTTGTTTATCTAACCAACTTTCCGGAAAGTAGATATTTCCCATTTTTATGATACAAATTTCCCGTTTTCTATGATATCTATTTTCGGCAAATTGTTATCTAACCAACTTCCCGGAAAGTAGATATTTCCCATTTTTTATGATACAAATTTCCTGTTTTATGATAATCTATTTTCGGAAAATTTGGTTATCTAACCAACTTTCCCGGAAAGTAGATATTTCCCATTTTTGTGATACAAATTTCCTGTTTTCTATGATAATTCCATTCGCAAAATTAGGTAATATTTCCCCAAAAATTCGAAAAATCTATTCCCCGAAAAATCGATAATCTACTTTCCGGAAAGTAGAAAATCTATCTACTTTTCGGGAAAGTAGATAACCAACTTTCCGAAAGTAGATATTTCCCATTTTTTATGATACAAATTTCTGTTTATGATATCTATTTTCGGGAAAGTTGTTTATCTAACCAACTTTCGCGGAAAGTAGATATTTCCATTTTTATGATACAAATTTCCTGTTTTCTATGATAAACTATTTCCGCAAATTTGGTTATCTAACCAACTTTCCCGGAAAGTAGATATTCCTTTTTATGATAAATTTCCCGTTTTCTATGATAATTTTATTTTCGGGAAAGTTGTTTATCTAACCAACTTTCGCGGAAAGTAGATATTTCCCATTTTTTATGATACAAATTTCCTGTTTTATGATAATCTATTTTCGGAAAATTCTGGTTATTCAACTAACTTTCCCGGAAAGTAGATATTTCCATTTTTGTGATACAAATTCCCGTTTCTATGATAATCTACTTCGCAAAATTAGGTAATATTTCCAAAATTCGAAAATCTATTCTGAAAATCGATAATCTACTTTCCGAAAAGTAGAAAATTCATTTACTTTTTCGGAAAGTAGATAACCAACTTTCCCGGAAAGTAGATATTTCCCATTTTTATGATACAAATTTCCTGTTTTCTATGATAATCTATTTTCGGGAAAGTTGTTTTATCTAATCAACCTTCGCTGAAAGTAGATATTTCCCATTTTTATGATAAAAATTTCTGTTTTATGATATCTATTTTCGCAAATTTGGTTATCTAACCAACCAAAAAACCAAAACCCAACACCAAAACAACCAACCCAAAACCAGATACAAATTTCCTTTCATGATATCTATTTTGAAAATTTATCTAACCAACTTTCCCGGAAAGTAGATATTTCCCATTTTTGTGATACAAATTTCCCGTTTTCTATGATAATCTACTTCGCAAAATTAGGTAATATTTCCCCAAAATTCGAAAATCTATTCCCCTGAAAAATCGATAATTTACTTTCCGAAAAGTAGAAAATCTATCTCTTCGGGAAAGTAGAACCAACTTTCCTGAAAGTAGATATTTCATTTTTATGATACAAATTTCCGTTTCGATAACTATTTTCGGGAAATTGTTTATCTTAACCAACTTTCGCGGAAAGTAGATATTTTCCATCTTTTTATGATGCAAATTTCCTTGTTTTCTATGATAATCTATTTTCGGAAAATTTTGTTATCTAACCAACTTTCCGGAAAGTAGATATTTCCATTTTATGATACAAATTTCCCGTTTTCTATGATAATCGATTTTCGGAAAGTTGTTTATCTAACCAACTTTCGCAAAGTAGATATTTCATTTTTATGATACAAATTCTCCTGTTTTCTATGATAATCATTTTCGGCAAATTTGTTATCTAACCAACTTTCCCGAAAGTAGATATTTCATTTTTATGATACAATTTCCTGTTTTCATGATAATCTATTTTCGGAAAATTTGTTATCTAACCAACTTTCCGGAAAGTAGATATTTCCATTTTTGTGATACAAATTTCCCGTATTCTATGATAATCTACTTCGCAAAATTAGGTAATATTTCCAAAATTCAAAATCTATTCCCCGAAATCGATAACTACTTCGAAAAGTAGAAAATTATCTACTTTTCGGAAAGTAGATAACCAACTTTCCCGGAAAGTACATATTTCCCATTTTTATGATAGAAATTTCCCGTTTTCTATGATAATCTATTTTCGAAAGTTGTTTATCTAACCAACTTTCCCGGAAAGTAGATATTCCCATTTTTATGATAAATTTCCGTTTTATGATAATCTATTTTCGGGAAAGTTGTTTATCTAACCAACTTTCGCGGAAAGTAGATATTTCCCATTTTTTAGATACAAATTTCCCGTTTTCTATGATAATCTATTTTCGAAAATTTGGTCAACTTAACTTCCTGAAAGTAGATATTTCATTTTTGTGATACAAATTTCCGTTTTCTATGATAATCTACTTCGCAAAAATTAGGTAATATTTCCCAAAATTCGAAAATCTATTCCCGAAAATCGATAATCTACTTCTCCGAAAAGTAGAAAATCTATCTACTTTTCGGGAAAGTAGATAACCAACTTTCGCGGAAAGTAGATATTTCCCATTTTTTATGATACAAATTTTTCTATGATAATCTATTTTCGGCAAATTTGGTTATCGAACCAACTTTCCTGAAAGTAGATATTTCCATTTTTTTATGATACAAATTTCCTGTTTCTATGATAATCTATTTTCGGGAAAGTTGTTTATCTAACCAACTTTCGCGGAAAGTAGATATTTCCATTTTATGATACAAATTTCCTGTTTTCTATGATAATCTATTTCGGCAAATTTGGTTATCTAACCAACTTTCCCGGAAAGTAGATATTTCCCATTTTTATGATACAAATTTCCCGTTTTCTATGATAATCTATTTTCGGGAAAGTTGTTTATCTAACCAACTTTCGCGGAAAGTAGATATTTCCCATTTTTATGATACAAATTTCCGTTTTCTATGATAATCTATTTTCGGCAAATTTGGTTATCTAACCAACTTTCCCGGAAAGTAGATATTTCCCATTTTTATGATACAAATTTCCGTTTTCTATGATAATCTATTTACGGAAAATTTGGTTATCTAACCAACTTTCCGGAAAGTAGATATTTCATCTTTTGTGATACAAATTTCCATATTCTATGATATCCACTTCAAAATAGTTAATATTTCCAATCCGAAAATCTATTCCCGAAAAATCGATAATCTACTTTCCCGAAAAGTAGAAAATTCATTCACTTTTCGGGGAGTAACCAACTTTCCCGAAAGTAGATATTTCCATTTTTATGATACAAATTTCCCGTTTTCTATGATAATCTATTTCGGGAAAGTTGTTTATCTAACCAACTTTCGCGAAAAGTAGATATTTTCCCATTTTATGATACAAATTTCCCGTTTCTATGATAATCTATTTCCGGCAAATTTGGTTATCTAACCAACTTTCCGGAAAGTAGATATTTCCCATTTTTATGATACAAATTTCCCGTTTTCTATGATAATTTATTTTCGGGAAAAGTTGTTTATCTAACTCAACTTTCGCGGAAAGTAGATATTTCCATTTTTATGATACAAATTTCCGGTTTTCTATGATAATCTATTTTCGGAAAATTTGGTTATCTAACCAACTTTCCGGAAAGTAGATATTTCCCATTTTTGTGATAAATTTCCCGTTTTCTATGATAATCTACTTCGCAAAATTAGGTATTTCCCAAATTCGAAAATCTATTCCCCGAAAAATCGATAATCTACTTTCCCAAAAGTGAAAATCTATCTACTTTTCGGAAAGTAGATAACCAACTTTCCCGGAAGTAGATATTTCCCATTTTATGATACAAATTTCCGTTTTATGATAATCTATTTTTCGGGAAAGTTGTTTATCTAACCAACTTTCGCGGAAAGTAGATATTTCCCATTTTTTATGATACAAATTTCCCGTTTTCTATGATAATCTATTTTCGGCAAATTTGGTTATCTAACAACTTTCCCGGAAAGTAGATATTTCCCATTTTTTATGATCCAATTTCCCGTTTCTAACCAACTTTCCCGGAAAGTAGATATTTCATTTTATGATACAAATTTCCCGTTTTCTATGATAATCTATTTTCGGGAAAGATGTTTATCTAACCAACTTTCGCGGAAAGTAGATATTTCCCATTTTTATGATAAATTTCCCGTTTTATGATAATCTATTTTCGGGAAATTTGGTTATCTAACCAACTTTCCCGGAAAGTAGATATTTCCCATTTTTATGATACAAATTTCCGTTTTCTATGATAATCGATTTTCGGGAAAGTTGTTTATCTAACCAAGTTTCGCGAAAGTAGATATTTCCCATTTTTTGTGATACAAATTTCCTGTTTTCTATGATAATCTATTTTCGGCAAATTTGTTATCTAACCAACTTTCCCGGAAAGTAGATATTTCATTTTTATGATACAAATTTCCTGTTTCTATGATAATCTATTTCGGAAAGTTGTTTATCTAACCAACTTTCGCAGAAAGTAGATATTTCCCATTTTTATGATACAAATTTCCCGTTTTCTATGATATTCATTTTCGGCAATTGGTTATCTAACCAACTTTCCCGGAAAGTAGATATTTCATTTTTATGATACAAATTTCCTGTTTTCTATGATAATCTATTTTCGGCAAATTTGGTTATCTAACCAACTTTCCCGGAAAGTAGATATTTCCCATTTTGTGATACAATTTCCCGTTTTCTATGATAATCTACTCGCAAAAAAGTAATATTTCCCAAAATTCGAAAACTATCCCCGAAAAATCGATAATCTACTTCCCGAAAGTAGAAAATCTATCTACTTTTCGGGAAAGTAGATAACCAACTTTCCCGAAAGTAGATATTTCCATTTTTATGACAAATTTCCTGTTTTCTATGATAATCTATTTTCGGCAAGTTGGTTATCTAACCAACTTTCCCGGAAAGTAGATATTTCCCATTTTTATGATACAAATTTCCTGTTTTCTATGATAACTTTTCGGGAAAGTTGTTTATCTAACCAACTTTCGCGGAAAGTAGATATTTCCCATTTTTGATACAAATTTCCTGTTTTCTATGATAATCTATTTTCGGCAAATTTGTTATCTAACCAACTTTCCGGAAAGTAGATATTTCCATTTTTATGATACAAATTTCCCGTTTTCTATGATAATCTATTTTCGGAAAATTTGGTTATCTAACCAACTTTCCCGGAAAGTAGATATTTCCCATTTTTTGTGATACAAATTTACCGTTTTCTATGATAATCTACTTCGCAAAATTAGGTAATATTTCCAAAATTCGAAAATCTATTCCCCGAAAAATCGATAATCTACTTTCCCGAAAAGTAGAAAATCTATCTACTTTTTCGAAAGTAGATAACCAACTTTCCCGGAAAGTAGATATTTCCCATTTTTGATACAAATTTCCTGTTTTCTATGATAATCTATTTTCGGCAATGGTTATCTAACCAACTTCCGGAAAGTAGATATTTCCCATTTTTATGATACAAATTTCCTGTTTTCTATGATAATCTATTTTCGAAAGTTGTTTATCTAACTCAACTTTCGCGGAAAGTAGATATTTCCATTTTATGATACAAATTTCCTGTTTTATGATAATCTATTTTCGGCAAATTTGGTTATCTAACCAACTTTCCCGGAAAGTAGATATTTCCATTTTATGATACAAATTTCCCTGTTTTCTATGATAATCTATTTTCGGAAAATTTGGTTATCTAACCAACTTCCCGAAAGTAGATATTTCCCATTTTTGTGATACAAATTTCCCGTTTTCTATGATAATCTACTTCGCAAAATTAGGTAATATTTCCCCAAAATTCGAAAATCTATTCCCGAAAATCGATAATCTACTTTCCCGAAAAATCTATCTACTTTCGGAAAGTAGATAACCAACTTTCCCGGAAAGTAGATATTTCATTTTTTATGATACAAATTTCCTGTTTCTATGATAATCTATTTTCGGGAAAGTTGTT
>NW_024711884.1:0-11713 GCF_018991925.1 Homarus americanus | reverse complement strand
GAACCTCTAATGGGGACCACCGTACCGCTTAGGTGATCAGAGCAACGTTTTACCAAATCCGGCTGGAAACACGAGGATCCATATATATTTCATTAGCCCAATAAAGCACGCGGACTTCTACATATAATCAACGCCTCACCCCAAAAGGATTTGAAGCCACGATCTTATAATTGTGACCGGGGAACGCTACCTCTGGGCCACCAGGACAATAAAACCAGTCCTAGACTCTGCTATATTTCACAAAAAGCCTGTTCAACGAGCTTATGGCGTCGTGGAACTCTAATGGGGACCACCCGTGCCACTTAGGTGATCAGAGCAACGTTTTACCAAATGCGGCTTCGAAACAGGAGAATCCATGTATATTTCATTAGCCCAATAAAGCACGCGGACTTCAACATATAATCAACACCTCACCCCACCAGGATTCAAACCCACGATCTTATAATTGTGACCGGGCTATGCTACCTCTGGGCCACCAGGACAATAAAAGCACTCCTAGACTCTACTATATTTCACACAAAACTGTTCAACGAGCTTATGGCGCCGTGAACCTCTAATGGGGACCACCCGTGCCGCTTAGGTGATCAGAGCAACGTTTTACCGAATGCGGCTTCGAAACAGGAGGATCCATATATATTTTATTTGCCCAATAAAGCACGCGGACTTCTACATATAATCAACAGCTCACCCCACCAGGATTTGAACCCACGATCTTATAATTGTGACCGGGGGACGCTACCTCTGGGCCACCAGGACAATAAAAGCATTCCTAGACTCTGCTATATTTCACACAAAGCCTGTTCAACGGGCTTTTGGCACCGTGAACCTCTAATGGGGACCACCCGTGCCGCTTAGGTGATCAGAGCAACGTTTTACCAAAGCCGGCTACGAAACAAGAGGATCCATATATATTTCATTAGCCCAATAAAGCACGCGGACTTTTACATATAATCAACACCTCACCCCACTAGGATTCAAACCCACGATCTTATAATTGTGACCGGGGCATGTTACCTCTGGGCCACCAGGACAATAAAAGCAGTCCTAGACGCTACTATATTTCACACAAAGACTGTTCAACGACCTTATGGCGCCATGAACCTCTAATGGGGACCACCTGTGCCACTTAGGTGATCAGAGCAATGTTTTACCAAATCCGGCTTGGAAACACGAGGATCCATATATATTTCATTAGCCCAATAAATCACTCGGACTTCTACATATAATCAACACCTCACCCTACCAGGATTCAAACCCACGAGATCTTATATTCAGGACTGGAGGTGCTACTCTGGGCCACCAGGACACTAAAAGCAGTCCTAGACTCATATATTTCACAATAAATCCCAGTTCAACGAGCTTATGGCGCAGTGAACCTCAAATGGGGACCACCCGTATGCTTAGGTGATCAGGAGCAACGCTTTTACCAAATCCGCTGGAAACACGAGGATCCATATATATTTCATTAGCCTAATAAAGCACTTCCGGACTTCTACATAATCAACACTCACCCCACCAGGATTCAAACCCACAATCTTATAATTGTGACCGGGGTATGCTACCTCTGGGCCACCAGGACAATAAAAGCAGTCCTAGACTCTACTATATTTCACACAAAGCCTGTTAAACTAGCTTATGGCGCTGTGAACCACTGTAGGGGACCACCCGTGCAGCTTAGGTGATCAGAGCAACGCTTTACCAAATGCGGTTTCGAAACACGAGGATCCATATATATTTCATTAGCCCAAAAAATCACTCGGACTTGTACATATAATCAACGCCTCACCTCACCAGGATTTGAAGCCACGATCTTATAATTGTGACCGGGGAACGCTACCTCTGGGCCAACAGGACAATAAAAGCATTTGTAGACTCTACTATATTTCACACAAAGCCTGTTCAACGACCTTATGGCGCCGTGAACCTCTAATGGGGACCACCCGTGCTGCTTAGGTGATCAGAGCAACGTTTTACCAAATGCGGCTTCAAAACACGAGGATCCATATATATTTCATTCCCCAATAAAGCACGCGGCTTCTACATATAATCAACACCTCACCCCACCAGGATTCGAAACCATGATCTTCTAATTGTGACCGGGGAACGCTACCTCTGGGCCACCAGGACAAAAAAAGCAGTCCTAGACTCTGCTATATTTCACACAAAGCCTGTTCAACGAGCTTATGGTGCTGTGAACCTCTAATGGGGACCCATCCAGGCATTTTAGGGTGATCAGAGCAACGTTTTACCAAATGCGGCTTCGAAACACGAGGATCCATATATATTTCATTGGCCCAATAAAGCACGCGGACTTCTACATATAATCAACACCTCACCCCACCAGGATTTGAACCCACGATCTTCTAATTGTGACCGAGAGACGCTACCTCTGGGCCACCAGGACAATAAAAGCAGTCTTAGACTCTGCTATATTTCACACAAAGCCTGTTCAACGAGCTTATGGCGCCGTGAACCTCTAATGGGGACCACCCGTGCCGCTTAGGTGATCAGAGCAACGTTTTACCAAATGCGGCTTCGAAACACGAGGATCCATATAAATTTCATTTGCCCAATAAAGCAAGCGGCTTCTACATATAATCAACACCTCACCCCACCAGGATTCGAACCCACGATCTTCTAATTGTTTCCGGGGAATGCTACCTCTGGGCCACCAGGACAATAAAAGCAGTCCTAGACTCTGCTATATTTCACAAAAAGCCTGTTCAACGAGCTTATGGCGCTGTGAACCTCTAATGGGGACCATCCATGCCACTTAGGTGATCAGAGCAAAGTTTTACCAAATCCGGCTTCAAACACAAGGATCCATATATATTTCATTAGCCCAATAGAGCACGCGGACTTCTACATATAATCAACACCTCACTCCACCAGTATTCGAACCCACGATCTTATAATTGTGACCGAGGAACGCTACCTATGGGCCACCAGGACACTATAAGCAGTCCTAGACTCTGTTATTTTTCACACAAAGCCTGTTCAACGAGCTTATGGCGCTGTGAACCACTATAGGGGACCACCTGTGCCGCTTAGGTGATCAGAGCAAAGTTTAACCAAATGCGGCTTCGAAACACTAGGATCCATATATATATTTCATTAGCCCAATAAAGCACGCGGACTTCTACATATAATCAACACCTCACCCCACCAGGATTTAAACCCACGATCTTATAATTATGACCGGGGAACGCTACCTCTGGGCCACCATGATAATAAAAGCAGTCCTAGACTCTGCTATATTTCACACAAAGCCTGTTCAACGAGCTTATGGCGCCGTGAACCGCTAATGGGGACCACCCGTGCCGCTTAGGTGATCAGAGCAACGTTTTACCAAATGCAGCTTCAAAACACGAGGATCCATATATATTTCATATGCCCAATAAAGCACTCGGACTTCTATATATAATCAACACCTCACCCACCAGGATTTAAACCCACAATCTTATAATTGTGACCGGGGTATGCTACCTCTGGGCAACCAGGACAATAAAAGCTGTCCTAGACTCTACTATATTTCACACAAAGCCTGTAGACGAGATTATGGCGCTGTGAACCTCTATAGGGGACCACCCGTGCCGCTTAGGTGATCAGAGCAATGCTTTACCAAATGCAGTTTCAAAACACGAGGATCCATATATATTTCATTTGCCCAATAAAGCACGCAGCTTCTACATATAATCAACACCTCACCCCACCAGGATTCGAACCCACGATCTTCTAATTGTGACCGGGGAACGCTACCACTGGGCCACCAGGACAATAAAAGCAGTCCTAGACTCTGCTATATGTCACACAAAGCCTGTTCAACGAGCTTATGGCGCTGTGAACCTCTAATGGGGACCATCCGTGCCGCTTAGGTGATCAGAGCAACGTTTTACCAAATCCGGCTTAGAAACACAAGGCTCCATATATATTTCATTATCCCAATAGAGCACGCGGACTTCTACATATAATCAACACCTCACTCCACCAGGATTCGCACCCACGATCTTATAATTGTGACCGAGGAACGCTACCTATGGGCCACCAGGACACTATAAGCAGTCCTAGACTCTGTTATATTTCACACAAAGCCTGTTCAATGAGCTTATGGCGCTGTGAACCACTATAGGGGACCACCCGTGCTGCTTAGGTGATCAGAGCAACGTTTTACCAAATGCGGCTTCGAAACACTAGGATCCATATATTTATTAGCCCACAAAGCACGCCAGACTTCTACATATAATCAACACCTCACCCCACCAGGATTCAAACCCACGATCTTCTAATTGTGACCGGGGAACGCTACCTCTGGGCCACCAGGACACTAAAAGCATTCCTAGACTCTGCTATATTTCACACAAAGCTTGTTCAACGAGCTTATGGCGCTGTGAACCTCTAATGGGGACCACCCATGCCGCTTAGGTGATCAGAGCAACGTTTTACCAAATGCCGCTTCGAAACACGAGGATCCATATATTTATTTGCCCAATAAAGCAAGCTGCTTTTACATATAATCAACACCTCACCCTCCAGGATTCGAACCCACGATCTTCTAATTGGTGATCAGAAGCGCTAACTCTACCAATTATGGACAATAAAAAGCAGTCCTAGACTCTAAGAGAGTTTCACAAAAAGCCTGTTCAACGAGCTTATGGCGCTTGTGAACATCTACTGGGACCATCCGCGTCGCTTTTAGTGATCAGGAGCAAAGCCAAATCCGGCTTCAAACATAGCGATCCATATATATTTTATTAGCCCAATAGAGCACGCGGATTCTCACAAATATTCAACACCTCACTCCACCAGGATTCAACCTACACGACGAGTAATTGTGACCGCTGAACGCCACTCTATGGGCCACCAGGACACTAAAAGCAGTCCTAGACTGTTATATTTCACACAAAGCCTGTTGAATGAGCTTATGGCGCCGTGAACCTCTAATGGGGACCACCAGTGCCGCTTAGGTTATCAAAGCAACGTCTTACCAAATCTGGCTTGGAAACTCGAGGATCCATATATATTTCAATAGCCCAATAAAGCACGCTGACTTCTACATATAATCAAAACCTCACCCCACCAGGATTTGAACCCACGATCTTTTAATTGTGACCGGGGAACGCTACCTCTGGGCCACCAGGACAATAAAAGCAGTCCTAGACTCTGCTATATTTCACAAAAAGCCTGTTCAACGAGCTTATGGCGCTGAGAACCTCTAATGGGGACCATCCGTGCCGCTTAGGTGATCAGAGCAAAGTTTTACCAAATCCGGCTTCAAACACAAAGATCCATATATATTTCATTAGCGCAATAGAGCACGCGGACTTCTACATATAATCAACACCTCACTCCACCAGTATTCGAACCCACGATCTTATAATTGTGACCGAGGAACGCTACCTATGGGCCACCAGGACACTATAAGCAGTCCTAGACTCTGTTATTTTTCACACAAAGCCTGTTCAACGAGCTTATGGCGCTGTGAACCACTATAGGGGACCACCCGTGCCGCTTAGGTGATCAGAGCAAAGTTTAACCAAATGCTGCTTCGAAACACTAGGATCCATATATATTTCATTAGCCCAATAAAGCACGCGGACTTCTACATATAATCAACACCTCACCCCACCAGGATTTATACCCACGATCTTATAATTGTGACCGGGGAACGCTACCTCTGGGCCACCAGGATATTAAAAGCAGTCCTAGACTCTGCTATATTTCACACAAAGCCTGTTCAACGAGCTTATGCGTCATGAACCTAATGGGGGACCAATTCGTGCCGCTTAGGTGATCAGAGCAACGCTTTTACTCAAATGCTGCTTCAAACACGAGATCCATATATATTTCATATGCCCAATAGCACTCGATTCTATATAATCAACACCTTTCTACTCCACCAGGATTCTAAACCCACACCAGACCGTATACCCTGGGCAACCAGGACAATAAAAAGCAGTCCTAGACTCTACTATATTTCACACAAAGCCTGTAGACGGTACTTGCGGGCGCTTGTGAACCACTTCCTGAGTAGGGGACCTCACCCGCGGTCGCTTTAGGGTGATCAGAGCAACGCTAATAAATGCAGTTTCAAACACGAGGATCCATATATATTTCATTTGCCCACAAAAGCACGCAGCTTCTACATATAATCAACGCCTCACCCCACCAGGATTTGAAGCCACGATCTTATAATTGTGACCGGGGAACACTACCTCTGGGCCACCAGGACAATAAAAGCAGTCCTAGACTCTGCTATATATCACACAAAGCCTGTTCAACGAGCTTATGGCGCCGTAAACCTCTAATGGGGACCATCCGTGCCGCTTAGGTGATCAGAGCAACGTTTTATCAAATCCGGCTTAGAAACACAAGGATCCATATATATTTCATTATCCCAATAGAGCACGCGGACTTCTACATATAATCAACACCTCACTCCACCAGGATTCGAACCCACGATCTTATAATTGTGACCAAGGAACGCTACCTATGGGCCACCAGGACACTATAAGCAGTCCTAGACTCTGTTATATTTCACACAAAGCCTGTTCAATGAGCTTATGGCGCTGGGAACCACTATAGGGGACCACCCGTGCCGCTTAGGTGATCAGAGCAACGTTTTACCAAATGCGGCTTCGAAACACTAGGATCCATATATATTTCATTAGCCCAATAAAGCACGCGGACTTCTACATATAATCAACACCTCACCCCACCAGGATTTGAAGCCACGATCTTATAATTGTAACCGGGGAGCGCTACCTCTGGGCCACCAGGACAATAAAAGCAGTCCTAGACTCTGCTATATTTCACACAAAGCCTGTTCAACGAGCTTATGGCGCCGTATACCTCTAATGGGGACCACCCGTGCCGCTTAGGTGATCAGGGCAACGTTTTACCAAATGCGGCTTCGAAACACGAGGATCCATATATATTTCATTTGCCCAATAAAGCAAGCAGCTTCTACATATAATCAACACCTCACCCCTCCAGGATTCGAACCCACGATCTTCTAATTGTGACCGGGGAACGCTAACTCTGGGCCACCAGGACAATAAAAGCAGTCCTAGACTCTGCTATATTTCACAAAAAGCCTGTTCAACGAGCTTATGGCGCTGTGAACATCTAATGGGGACCATCCGTGCCGCTTAGGTGATCAGAGCAAAGTTTTTCCAAATCCGGCTTCAAAACACAAGGATCCATATATATTTCATTAGCCCAATAGAGCACGCGGACTTCTACATATAATCAACCTCACTCCACCAGGATTTGAACCCACGATCTTATAATTGTGACCGAGGAACGCTACCTATGGGCCACCAGGACACTAAAAGCAGTCCTAGACTCTGTTATTTTTCACACAAAGCCTGTTCAACGAGCTTATGGCGCTGTGAACCACTATAGAGGACCACCCGTGCCGCTTAGGTGATCAGAGCAACGTTTTACCAAATGCGGCTTCGAAACACGAGGATCCATATATATTTCATTTGCCCAATAAAGCAAGCGGCTTCTACATATAATCAACACCTCACCCCTCCAGGATTCGAACCCACGATCTTCTAATTGTGACCGGGGAACGCTAACTCTGGGCCACCAGGACAATAAAAGCAGTCCTAGACTCTGCTATATTTCACAAAAAGCCTGTTCAACGAGCTTATGGCGCTGTGAACATCTAATGGGGACCATCCGTGCCGCTTAGGTGATCAGAGCAAAGTTTTTTCCAAATCCGCTTCAAAACACAAGGATCCATATATATTTCATTAGCCCAATAGAGCACGCGATCTCTCTACATATAATCAACACCTCACTCCACCAGGATTCGAACCCACGATCTTATAATTGTGACCGAGGAACGCTACCTATGGGCCACCAGGACACTAAAAGCAGTCCTAGACTCTGTTATTTTTCACACGAAGCCTGTTCAACGAGCTTATGGCGCTGTGAACCACTATAGAGGACCACCCGTGCCGCTTAGGTGATCAGAGCAAAGTTTAACCAAATGCGGCTTCGAAACACTAGGATCCATATATATTTCATTAGCCCAATAAAGCACACGGATTTCTACATATAATCAAAACCTCACCCCACCAGGATTTGAACCCACGATCTTATAATTGTGACCGGGGAACGCTACCTCTGGGCCACCAGGACAATAAAAGCAGTCCTAGACTCTACTATATTTCACACAAAGCATGTTCAACGACCTTATGGCGCCATGAACCTCTAATGGGGACCACCTGTGCCGGTTAGGTGATCAGAGCAACGTTTTACCAAATCCGGCTTGGAAACACGAGGATCCATATATATTTCAATAGCCCAATAAAGCACGCGGACTTCTACATATAATCAACGCCTCACCCCACCAGGATTTGAGCCACGATCTTATAATTGTGACCGGGGAACGCTACCTCTGGGCCACCAGGACAATAAAAGCAGTCCTAGACTCTACTATATTTCACACAAAGCATGTTCAACGACCTTATGGCGCCATGAACCTCTAATGGGGACCACCTGTGCCGGTTAGGTGATCAGAGCAACGTTTTACCAAATCCGGCTTGGAAACACGAGGATCCATATATATTTCAATAGCCCAATAAAGCACGCGGACTTCTACATATAATCAACGCCTCACCCCACCAGGATTTGAGCCACGATCTTATAATTGTGACCGGGGAACGCTACCTCTGGGCCACCAGGACAATAAAAGCAGTCCTAGACTCTACTATATTTCAAACAAAGCCTGTTCAACGAGCTTATGGCGCTGTGAACATCTAATGGGGACCATCCGTGCCGCTTAGGTGATCAGAGCAACGTTTTACCAAATCCGGCTTCGAAACACGAGGACCCACATATATTTCATTAACCCAATAAAGCACGCGGACTTCTACATATAATCAACACCTCACTCCACCAGGATTCGAACCCACGATCTTATAATTGTGACCGAGGAACGCTACCTATGGGCCACCAGGACAATAAAAGCAGTCCTAGACTCTGCAGTATTTCACACAAAGCCTGTTCAACGAGCTTATGGCGCCGTAAACCACTATAGGGGACCACCCGTGCCGCATAGGTGATCAGAGCAACGGTTTACCAAATGCGGGTTCGAAATACGAGGATCCATATATATTTCATTAGCCCAATAAAGCACGCGGACTTCTACATATAATCAACACCTCACCCCACCAGGATTTAAACCCACGATCTTATAATCAGACCGTGGAAACGCCATTCTTGGGCCACCAGGAGGAATAAAAGCAGTCCTAGACTCTGCTATATTTCACAAAAGCCTGTTCAACGAGCTTATGGCGCTGTGAACCTTTAATGGGGACCATCCGTGCCGCTTAGGTGATCAGAGCAACGTTTTACCAAATCCGGCTTGGAAACACGAGGATCCATATATATTTCATTAGCCCAATAAAGTACTTGGACTTCTACATATAATCAACACCTCACCCCACCAGGATTCAAACCCACAATCTTATAATTGTGACCGCGGTATGCTACCTCTGGGCCTCCAGGACAATAAAAGCAGTCCTAGACTCTACTATATTTCACACAACGCCTGTTCAACGAGCTTATGGCGCTATGAACCTCTAATGGAGACCACCCGTGCTGCTTAGGTGATCAGAGCAACGTTTTACCAAATGCGGCTTCAAAACACGAGGATCCATATATATTTCATTTGCCCAATAAAGCACGTGGCTTCTACATATAATCAACACCTCACCCCACCAGGATTCGAAACCACGATCTTCTAATTGTGACCGGGGAACGCTACCTCTGGGCCACCAGGACAATAAAAGCAGTCCTAGACTCTGCTATATTTCACACAAAGCCTGTTCAACGAGCTCATGGCGCCGTGAACCTCTAATGGGGACCACCCATGCCGCTTAGGTGATCAGAGCAACGTTTTACCAAATGCGGCTTCGAAACACGAGGATCCATATATATTTCATTAGCCCATTAAAGCACTCGGACTTCTACATATAATCAACACCTCACGCCACAATGGATTCACACCCACGATCTTATAATTGTGACCAGGCTATGCTACCTCTGGGCCAGCAGGACAATAAAAGCAGTCCTAGACTCTGTGCTATTTCACACAAAGCCTGTTCAACGACCTTATGGCGCCATGAACCTCTAATGGGGACCACCTGTGCCGCTTAGGTGATCGGAGCAACGTTTTACCAAATCCGGCTTCTAAACACGAGGATCATTATATATTTCATTAGCCCAATAAAGCACGCTTACTTCTACATATAATCAACACCTCACCCCATCAGGATTTGAACCCACGATCTTATAATTGTGACCGGGGAACGCTACCTCTGGGCCACTAGGACAATAAAAGCAGTCCTAGACTCTGCTATATTTCACACAAAGCCTGTTCAACGAGCTTATGGCGCCGGGAACCTCTAATAGGGACCACCCGTGCCGCTTACGTGATTAGAGCAACGTTTTACAGAATGCGGCTTCGAAACACAAGGATCCATATATATTTCATTAGCCCAATAAAGCACGCGGACTTCTACATATAATCAACAACTCACCCCACAAGGATTTGAACCCACGATCTTATAATTGTGACCTGGGGACGCTACCTCTGGGCCACCAGGACAATAAAAGCATTCCTAGACTCTGCTATATTTCACACAAAGCCTGTTCAACGGGCTTATGGCACCGTGAACCTCTAATGGGGACCACCTGTGCCGCTTAGGTGATCAGAGCAACGTTTTACCAAATCCGGCTACGAAACACGAGGATCCATATATATTTCATTAGCCCAATAAAGCACGCGGACTTCTACATATAATCAACACCTCACCCCACTAGGATTCAAACCCACGATCTTATAATTGTGACCGAGGAACGCTACCTATGGGCCACCAGGACACTATAAGCAGTCCTAGACTCTGTTATATTTCACACAATGCCTGTTCAACGAGCTTATGGCGCTGTGAACCACTATAGGGGACCACCCCTGCCGCTTAGGTGACCAGAGCAACGTTTTACCAAATGCGGCTTCGAAACACTAGGATCCATATATATTTCATTAGCCCAATAAAGCAGGCGGACTTCTACATATAATCAACACCTCACCCCACCAGGATTTGAACCCACGATTTTATAATTGTGACGGGGAACGCTACTTATGGGCCACCAGGACACTATAAGCAGTCCTAGACTCTGTTATACTTCACACAAAGCCTGTTCAGCGAGCTTATGGCGCCGTAAACCACTATAGGGGACCACCCGTGCCGCTTAGGTGATCAGAGCAACGTTTTACCAAATCCGGCTTGGAAACTCGAGGATCCATATATATTTCATGAGCCCAATAAAGCACACGGACTTCTACATATAATCAACACCTCACCCCACCAGGATTTGAACCCACGATCTTATAATTGTGACCGGCGAACGCTACCTCTGGGCCACCAGGACAATAAAAGCAGTCCTAGACTTTACTATATTTCAAACAAAGCCTGTTCAACGACCTTATGGTGCCATGAACCTCTAATGGGGACCACCGTACCGCATAGGTGATCAGAGCAACGTTTTACCAAATCCGGCTTGGAAACACGAGGATCCATATATATTTCATTAGCCCAATAAAGCACGCGGACTTCTACATATAATCAACGCCTCACCCCACCAGGATTTGAAGCCACGATCTTATAATTGTGACTGGGGGAACGCTACCTCTGGG
>NW_024711883.1:0-17779 GCF_018991925.1 Homarus americanus | reverse complement strand
GGCCCTTGATCGAGTAAAATAAAGGCCCCTGATCGAGTATAACAAAAACCCTAATCGATTATAACAAAGTCCTTCTTATCGAGTATAACAAAGTCCCCTGATCGAGTATAACAAAGTCCCCTTGATCGAGTATAATAAAGGCCCCTGATCGAGTATAACAAAAACCCTTATCGAATATAAAAAAGTCCCTTGATTGAGTTAAACAAAGTCCCCTGGTCGAGTATAACAAAGTCCCCTGGTCGAGTATAACAAAGGCCCCTGGTCGAGTATAACAAAGCCCCCTGATCGAATATTACAAAGTCCCCTGATCAAGTATAATAAAGTCCCCTGATCGAGTATAACAAAGTCCCCTGGTCGAGTATAACAAAGGCCCCAGATGGAGTATAACAAAGACCCTCATGGAGTATAACAAAGTCCCTTGATCGAGAAAAACAAAGCCCCTCAACGAGTTTAACAAAGTCCCCTGATCGAGTATAACAAAGTCCCTTGATCGAGTATAACAAAGGACCCTGATCGAATATAACAAAGGCCTTCGGTTGAGTATAACAAAGCATCGTGATCGAGTATAACAATGTCCCCTGATCGAGTATAACACATCCCCCTGATGGAGTATAACATATCCCCTTATCGTGTATAACAAAGTTCTCTGGTCGTGTATAACAAAGTCCCCTGATCGAATATAACAAAGTCCTCAGATCGAGTATAACAAAGTCCCCTGGTCGAGTATAACAAAGTCCTCAGATCGAGTATAACAAAGGCCCTTGATCGAGTATAATAAAGGCCCCTAATCGAGTATAACAAAAACCCTAATCGAGTATAACAAAGTCCTTCTTATCGAGTATAACAAAGTCCCCTGATCGAGTATAACAAAGTCCCCTTGATCGAGTATAATAAAGGCCCCTGATCGACTATAATAAAAACCCTTATCGAATATAAAAAAGTCCCCTGATTGAGTTAAACAAAGTCCCCTGGTCGAGTATAACAAAGTCCCCTGGTCGAGTATAACAAAGGCCCCTGATCGAGAATAACAAAGTCCCCTTATCGAGCATAACAAAGGCCCCTGGTCGAGTATAACAAAGCCCCCCTGATCGAATATTACAAAGTCATCTGATCAAGTATAACAAAGTCCCCTGATCGAGTATAACAAAGTCCCCTTGTCGAGTATAACAAAGGCCCCAGATGGAGTATAACAAAGACCCTCATGGAGTATAACAAAGTCCCTTGATCGAGAAAAACAGAGCCCCCTCAACGAGTTTAACAAAGTCCCCTGATCGAGTATAACAAAGTCCCTTGATCGAGTATAACAAAGGATCCTGATCGAATATAACAAAGGCCTTCGGTTGAGTATAACAAAGCATCGTGATCGAGTATAACAATGTCCCCTGATCGAGTATAACACATCCCCCTGATGGAGTATAACATATCCCCTTATCGTGTATAACAAAGTTCCCTGGTCGTGTATAACAAAGTCCCCTGATCGAATATAACAAAGTCCTCAGATCGAGTATAACAAAGTCCCCTGGTCGAGTATAACAAAGTCCTCAGATCGAGTATAACAAAGACCCTGGTCGAGTATAACAAAGTCCCCTGATCGAGTATGACAAAGTCCTCATATCGAGTTAACAAAGTCCCCTGGGAGAGTATAACAAAGTCCCCTGATCGAGTATAAAAAAGGACCTTGATTGAGAGTACAAAGGCCCTTGATCGAGTGGCAACAAAGGCCTTTGGTCGAGTATAATAAAGTCCCTCGACTGAAGTATATAACCAAGGCCCTTAATTGGCGGCAATAAAGCGCCCTCATCGAGTATAACAAAAGTCCCTGATCTATAGGCAACAAAGTCCCATGGTCGAGTATAACAAAGTCACCAGATCGAGTATAACAAAGGCCCATGATCATGTATAACAAACGCCCCCGGTTGAGTATAACACATACCCTGATCGAGTATAACATATCCCTTGATCGAGTATAACAAAGGCCACTCATACGAGTATAACAAAGTCCCTCATCGAGCATAACAAAGGCCCCTGATCGAGTATAACAAAGGCCCCTGATCAAGTATAACATAGTCCCCTGATCGAAAGTATAACAAAAGCTTCATCGTGCATTACAAAGGCCCCTGATCGAGATAACAAAGTGCCCCTGATCGATATACCTGGATCGGGGCCCTGATCAAGTATAAATGTCCCCGGTCGAGTATGCTAACAAAGTCCCCTGGTCGAGTTCCAACAAATTTCTGACTGAAGGGTAAACAAAGTCCCCTGATCAAGTATAACAAAGTCCCCGTCGAGTATAACAAAGTCCCCGTCAGAGTATAACAAAGCCCCTCATCGAGTATATAACAAAGCCTCTATCGAATATTTCAAAGGCCCCTGATCGAGTATAACAAAGGACCCTGATCGAGTATAACAAAGGCCCCTAACTGAGTATAACATATTCCCTGATAGAGTATAACAAAGCCCCGTATTCGAGTATAACAAAGTCCCCTGATCGAGTATAACAAAGACCTCTTATCGAGTATAACAAAGGCCTCTGATCGAGTACAACAAAGGCCCCTGGTCGAGGACAACAAAGGCCCCTGATCGAGTATAACGAAGCCCCCTGATCGAGTATAGCAAAGCCCCCTGATCGAGTATAACAAAGGCCCCTGATCGAGGCCCCTGATCAAGTATAACAAAGATCCCTAATCGAGTATAACAATTCCCCTGATCGAGTATAACAAAGTTCCCTGGTCGAGTATAACATATACCCTGATCGAGCATAACAAAACCCCCTCATCGAGTATAGCATAGCCCCTGATCGAGTATAACAAAGGCCCCTGATCGAGTATATAAATAAAAGGACCCTGATGGAGTAAACAAAGGCCCCACTGAGTACAACAAAGGCCCCTGGTCGAAAGTACAAACAAAGGCCCTCTTATCGAGTATAACGAAGCCCTTGGATCGAGTATAGCAAAGCCCCCTGATCGAGTATAACAAAGGCCCTGATCGAGCCCCTGATCAAGTATAACAAAGATCCCTTAATCGAGTATAAATGTAAATTCCCCTGATCGAGTATAACAAAGTTCCCTTGGTCGAGTATAAATATATACCCTGATCGAGCATAACAAAACCCCCTCATCGAGTATAGCATAGCCCCCTGATCGAGTATAACAAAGGCCCCTGATCGAGTATAACAAAGGACCCTGATGGAGTATAACAAAGGCCCCTGATCGAGTATAACAAAGGCCCCTACTCGAGTATAACTAAGTCCCCTGATCGAGTATAAGAAAGATCCCAAATCGAGCATAACAAAGTCCACTAATCGAGTATAACAAATTCCCCTGATCGAGTATAACAAAGCCCCGGGATCGAGAATAACAAAGGCCATTATCGAGTATAACAAAGGCCATATCGAGTATAACAAAGGCCCCTGATCGAGTATAACAAAGGCCCCTGATCGAGTATAACAAAGACCCCTAATCGAGTATTTCAAAGGTCTCTGATCGAGTATAACAAAGGCCCCTAATCGAGTACAACAAAGGCCCCTGATCGAGTGCAACAAAGGCCCCTGCTCGAGTACAACAAAGGCCCGTCATCGAGTACAACAAAGGCCCCTGATCGAGTATAACAAAGGCCCCGGATCAAGTATAATAATGACCTCTGATCGAGTAGAACAAATTCCCCTAATCCAATATAACAAAGGCCCCTGCTCGAGTATAACAAAGGACCCTCATCGAGTATAACAAAGCCCCCTGATCGAGTATAAAAAAGCCCACTCATCGAGTTTAACAAAGGCCCCTAATCGAGTAAAACATAGTCCCATGATCGAGTATAACAAAGCCTAATGATCGAGTATAAAAAAGCCCACTCATCGAGTTTAACAAAGGCCCCTTGTCGAGTATTACAAAGGCCCCTGATCGAGTATTACAAAGGCCCCTAATCGAGTACAACAAAGGCCCCTGATCGAGTAAACAAAGTCCCCTGATCGAGTATAACAAAGTCCCCTAAACGTGTATAACAAAGTCCCCTGATCGAGTATAACAAAGCACCCTGATCGCGTATAACAAAGTCCCCTGATAGAGTATAACAAAATCCCCTGGTCGAGTATAACAAAGGCCCCTCATCGAGTTTAACAAAGGCCCTCATCGAGTATAACAAAGTCCCGTGGTCGAGTATAACAAACTTCCCTGGTCGAGGATAACAAAGTCCCCTGATCGAGTATAACAAAGTCCCCTGATTGAGTATAACAAAGTCCCTTTAACGATTATAACACAGGCCCCTGAACAAGTATAACAAACCCCCCTGATAGTGTATAACAAAGCCCCCTCATCGAGTATAACAAAGTCCCCTGATCGAGTAAAACAAAAGTCCGCTGATCGAGTATAACAAAGTCCCTGATCGAAGTACAACAAACTTCTTCTCATCTAATGTAACAAAGGCCCCTGATCAAGTTTAACAAAGGCCCCTGATCGAGTATAACAAAGTCTCCTGGTCGAGTATAACAAACTCTCCTGGTCGAGTATAATAAAGTCCCCTGATCGAGTATAACGAAGTCCCCTGATCGAGTATAACAAAGTCTCCTGAACGATTATAACAATGGCCCCTGATCGAGTATAACAAAGTTCCCTGATCGAGTATAACAAAGCCCCCTGATCGAGTATAACACAGTCCCCTGATAGAGTATAACAAAGTCCCCTGATCGAGTATAACAAAGGCCTCTGATCGAGTTTAACAAAGGCCCCTGATCGAGTATAACAAAGTCCCCTGGTCGAGTATAACAAAGGCCCCTCATCGAGATTAACAAAGGCCCCTCATCGAGCATAACAAAGTCCCCTGGTCGAGTATAACAAAATCCCCTGATCGAGTATAACAAAGTCTTTTGAACGATTGTAACAAAGGCCCCTGTTCAAGTATAACAATGCCCCCTGATCGTGTATAACAAAGCCCCATCATCGAGTATAACAAAGTCCCCTCATCAAGTATAACAAAGTCCCCTGAACGAGTATAACAAAGTCCCCTGATCGAGTATAACAAAGTCCCCTCACCGAGTATAACAAAGTTCCCTGATCGAGTATAACAAAGCCCCCTCATAGAGTATAACAGTGTCCCCTGAACGAGTATAGCAAAGTCCCCTGATCGGGTATAACAAAGGCCCATGATCGAGTATAACAACGTACGCTGATCGGGAATAACAAAGTCCCCTGATCGAGTATAACAAAGTTCCCTAATCGAGTATAACAAAGCCCCCTGATCGAGTATAACAAAGTCCCCGATTGGTATAACAAAAGTCCCTGATCGAGTCTATCAAAGGCCCTCATCGAGTTTAACAAAGGCCCCTGATCGAGTATAACAAAGTCCCTGGTCGAGTATAACAAACTCCCCTGGTCGAAAGTATAACAAAGTCCCCTGATCGAGTATAACAAAGTCCCCTGATCGAGTATAACAAAGTCCCCTGAACGATTATAACAAAGGGCCCTGATCGAGTACAACAAAGTTCCCTAATCGAATATAACAAAGGCCCCTGATCGAGATTAACAAAGGCCCCTCATCGAGTATAACAAAGTCCCCTCGTTGAGTATAACAAAGGCCCCTCATCGAGTTTAACAAAGGCCCTCATCGAGTATAACAAAGTCCCCTGGTCGAGTATAACAAACCATGGTCGAGTATACAAAAGTCCCCTGATCGAGCATGGGCCCCTCATCGAGTATGAACAGCGGCCCCTATCGAGTATGTAAATAAAGGCTCCTTTATCGATATAACAAAGTCCTTTAATCGAAATATAACAAAGTCCGCTGATCGAGTAACAAAACTTCCTGATCGATATAACAAAAGTCCCCTGATCGAGTATAACAAAGGCCCCTGATCAAGTTTAACAAAGGCCCCTGATCGATTATAACAAAGGCCCCTGATCGAGTTTAACAAAGGCCCCTGATCGAGTATAACAAAGTCCCCTGGTCGAGTATAACAAAGGCCCCTCATCGAGTATAACAAAGTCCACTGAACGATTAAAACAAAGGCCCCTGATCGAGTATAACAAAGTTTCTTGATCGAGTATAACAAAGCCCTTTGATCGAGTATAACAAAGTCCCCTGATAGAGTATAACAAAGTCCCCTGATCGAGTATAACAAAGGCCCCTCATCGAGTTTAATAAAGGCCCCTAATCGAGAATAACAAAGGCACCTGGTCGAGTATAACAAAGGCCCCTCATCGAGTTTAACAAAGGCCCCTCATCGAGTATAACAAAGTCCCCTGGTCGAGTATAACAAACTCCCCTGGTCGAGTATAACAAAGCCCCTCATCGAGTATAACAAAGTCCCTTGAACGATTAGAACACAGGCCCCTGATCAAGTATAACAAAGCCCCCTCATCGTGAATAACAAAGCCCCCTCATCGAGTATTACAAAGTCCCCTGATCAAGTATAACAAAGTCCCCTGAACGAGTATAACAAAGTCCCCTGATCGAGTATAACAAAGTCCCCTCACCAAGTATAACAAAGGTCCCTGATCGAGTATAACAAAGTCCCCTGGTCGAGTATAACAAACTCCCCTCGTCGAGTATAACAAAGAACCCTGGTCGAGTATAACAAAGTACCCGGATCGAGAATAACAAAGGCCACTGATCGAGTATAACAAAGGCCCCTCATCGAGTATAACAAAGGCCCCTAATCGAGTATAACAAAGTCCGCTGATCGAGTATAACAAAGTCCCTTGATCGAGTATAACAAAGTCCCCTGATCGAGTATAAAAAAGGTCCCTGATCAAGTTTAACAAAGGCCCCTGATTGAGTATAAGAAAGTCCCCTGGTCGAGTATAACAAACTCTCCTGGTCGAGTATAACAAAGTCCACTGATCGAGTATAACAAAGTCCTTTTATCGAGTATAACAAACTCCCCTGGTCTAGTATAACAAAGTCCCCTGATCGAGTATAACAAAGTTCCCTGATCGAGTATAACAAAGTCCCCTTAACGATTATAACAAAGGCTCCTGATCGAGTATAGCAAAGTTCCCTGATCGAGTATAACAAAGCCCCCTGATTGAGTATAACAAAGTACCCTGAAAGAGTATAATAAAGTCCCCTGGTCGAGTATATCAAACTCCCCTGGTCCAGTATAACAAAGTCCCCTGATCGAGTATAACAAAATCACCTGATGGAGTATAACAAAGTCCCCTGAACGATTATAACAAAGGCCCCTGATAGAGTTTAACAAAGTCCCCTGATCGAGTTTAACAAAGGCAACTGATCGAGTATAACAAAGCACCCTGATCGAGTATAACAAATTCCCCTGATAGAGTATAACAAAGTCCCCTGATCGAGTATAACAAAGGCCCCTGATCGAGTTTAACAAAGTCCCCTGATCGAGTTTAACAAAGGCCCCTGATCGAGTATAACAAAGTCCTTTGGTCGAGTATAACAAACTCCCCTGGTCGAGTATAACAAAGTCCCCTGGTCGAGTATAACATAGGCCCCTCATCGAGTTTAAGTAAGGACCCTCATCGAGTATAACAAAGTCCCCTGTCGAGTATAACAAATTCCCCTCACCGAGTATAACAAAGTTCCCTGATCGAGTATAACAAAGCCCCCCTCATAGAGTATAACAATGTCCCTTGATCGAATATAGCAAAGTCCCCTGATCGGGTATAACAAAGGCCCCTGATCGAGTATAACAAAGTCCGCTGATCGAGTATAACAAAGTCCCCTGATCGAGTATAACAAAGGCCCATGATCGAGTTTAACAACGACCCCTGATCGAGTATAACATAGTCCTTTGGTCGAGTATAACAAACTCCTCTGGTCGAGTATATCAAATTCCCCTGATCGAGTATAACAAAGTCCCCTGATCGAGTATAACAAAGTCCCTTGAACGATTATAACAAAAGCCCCTAATCGAGTATAACAAAGTTCCTGATCGAGTATAACAAAGCACCCTGATCGAGTTTAACAAAGTCCCCTGATAGAGTATAACAAAGTCCCTTGATCGAGTATAACAAAGGCCCCTGATCGAGTTTAACAAAGGCCCCTAATCGAGTATAACAAAGTCCCCTGGTCGAGTATAACAAAGTCCCTGATCGATTATAACAAAGTCCTCATCGATCGAGTATAACAAAGGCCTCATCGAGTAAAACAAAGTCCCCTGATCGAGTAAAACAAGCTCCCCTGATCGTATATAACAAAGGCCCCTCATCCATTTTAACAAAGGCCCCTGATCGAGTATAACAAAGTCTCCTGGTCGAGTATAACAAACTCTCCTGGTCGAGTATAACAAAGTCCCCTGATCGAGTATAACAAAGTCCCCTGATCGAGTATAACAAAATCCCCTGATGGAGTATAGCAAAGTCCCCTGAACGATTATAACAAATGCCCCTGATCGAGTATAACAAAGTTCCCTGATCGAGTATAACAAAGCACCCTGATCGAGTATAACAAAGTCCCCTGATCGAGCATAACAAAGTCCCCTGATCGAGTATAACAAATTCCCCTGATCGAGTATAACAAAGGCCCTGATCGAGCATAACAAAGTCTCCTGGTCGAGTATAAGAAACGTCCCCTGGTCGAGTATAACAAATTCCCCTGATCGAGTATAACAAAGGCCCTGATCGAGCATAACAAAGTCCCCTGGTTCGATTATAACAAAAGTCCATGATCGAGTATAACAAAGTCCCTTGCTCGAGAAAAGCAAAGTCCCCTCATCGAGTATAACAAAGTCCCCTAATCGAGTATAACAAAGACCAAACATCGAGTATAACAAATTCCTCTGATCGAGTAAAACAATGTCCCCTAATCGTGTATAACAAAGCCCCCTGATCGAGAATAACAAAGTCCCCTGATCCCGGGCACCGCCAAAGGCCCCCTGATCGAGTATAACAAAGGCCCTCATCGAGAGTATAACAAAGTCCCATGATCGAGTATAACAAAGTCCTCTGGTCGAGTATAACAAAGGCCCCTCATCGAATATAACAAAGGCGCCTGAACGAGTATAACAAAGGCCCCTGATTGAGTATTTCAAAGTTCCCTGATCAAGTATAACAAAGTCCCCTGATCGAGTATAACAAAGGCCTCTGATCGAGTTTAACAAAGTCCCCTGATCGAGTATAACAAACTCCCCTGGTCAAGGATAACAAAGTCCCCTCATCGAATATAACAAGGTCCCCTGATCGAGTATAACAAAGTCCATGGTCGAGTATAACAGAATCCCTCATC
This sequence comes from Homarus americanus, assembly GCF_018991925.1. Lineage (NCBI taxonomy): Eukaryota > Metazoa > Arthropoda > Malacostraca > Decapoda > Nephropidae > Homarus > Homarus americanus. Next base: position 8,600 of record NW_024711883.1, on the reverse strand, counting down.
GGTATAACAAGGCCCTCATCCGAGTATGGCAAGGCCATGATCCAGATATAACAAGTCCCCTCATCAGATGTAACAAAGTCCCTGATCTGACTATAACAAAGTCCTGATCGAGTATAACAAAGTCCCCTGGTTGAATATAACAATGGCTCATGATTGAGCATAACAAAGGCCTCTCATCGAGTACAACAAAGGCCCTCATCGAGTCTAACAAAGTCCCCTGGTCGAGTATACCAATGTCCCCTGTTCGAGTATAACAAAGTCCCCTGATCGAGTATAGCAAAGGCCCTTGATCGAGTATAACAAATGCCCCTCATCGGGTATAACAAAGTCCCCTAATCGAATATAACAAAGCCACCTGTTCGAGTATAACAAAGGCCCCTCGTCGAGTATAACAAAGTCCCCTCATCGAGTATAACAAAGTCCCCTGGTCGAGTATAACAAAGTCCCCTGGTCGAGTATAACAAAGTCCCCTGATCGAGTATAACAAAGGCCCTTGATTGAGTATAATAAAGGCCCTGATCGAGTATTATAAAGCCCTGATCGAAAAAGGTATATAAAAGCCCCTCATCGAAATTTCAACAAGTCTGATCGGTATAACAAAAGTCCCCTGATCAAGAGTATAACAAGTCCCCTGATCGAGTATAACAAAATCCCCTAATCAAGTATAACAAAGTCCCCTGATTGAGTATAACAAAGTCCCCTGATCGAGTATAACATATCCCCTGATCGAGTATAACAAAGTCCTCTGGTCGAGTATAACAAAGTCCCCTGTTCTAGTATAACAAAGTCCCCTAATTGAGTATAAAAAAGCCCCCTAGACGAGTATAACAAGTCCCCTGATCGAGTATAACAAGTCCCTGATCAAGTATATAGAGTCCTCAGATCGAGTATAACAAAGTCCCCTGGTCGAGTATAACAAAGTCCCCTGATCGAGTATAACAAAGGCCCTTGATTGATTATAATAAAGACCCTTGATCGAGTATAACAAAGTACCCTTAGCGAGTATAACAAAGTCCCATGTTCGAGTATAACAAAGTCACCTGATCGAGTATAACAAAGGCCCCTGATCGAGTATAACAAAGGCCCTTGATTGAGTATAATAAAGACCCTTGATCGAGTATAACAAAGTCCCCTGATCGGGTATAACAAAGTCCCATGGTCGAGTATAACAAAGTCCCCTGCTTGAGTATAACAAAGTCCCCTGATCGAGTATAACAAAGGCCCTTGATTGAGTATATTAAAGACCCTTGATCGAGTATAACACGTCCCCTGATCGAGTATAACATATCCCCTGATCGTGTATAACAAAATTCCCTGGTCGAGTATAGTAATGTCCCCTGATCGAGTATAACAAAGACCCCTCATCGAGTATAACAAAGTCCCCTGATCAAGTATAACAAAGTCCTCGGATCGAGTATAACAAAGTCCCCTGATCGAGTATAACAAAGACCATGATGGAGTAAAACAAAGTCCCCTGATCGAGGAAAACAAAGCCCCCTCTCGAGTATAACAAAGTCCCCTCATCGAAGTATAACAAAGTCGCCTAATCGAGTATAACAAAGTCCCCTGCTCGATTATAATAAAGGCCCCTGATCGAGTATAACAAAGTCCCCTGATCTAGTATAACAAAGTCCTCTGATCGAGCATAACAAAGGACCCTGGTCGAGTATAACAAAGCCCCCTAATCGAGTATAACAAAGTCCCCTCATCTAGTATAACAATATCCCCTGATCGAGTATAGCAAAGGCCCTTGATCGAGAATATCAAATGCCCCTCATCGAGTCTAATAAAGTTCCCTAAACAAATATAACAAAGCCCCTTGATCGATTATAAGAAAGGCCACAGGTCGAGCATAACAAAGGACCCTGGTCGAGTATAACAAAGTCCCCTGATCGAGTATAACAAAGCCCTCTCATCGAGTATAAAAACGTCTCTAGTATAACAAAGTCCCATGGTCGAGTATAACAAATTCCCCTGATCGAGTATAGCAAAATGACCTAGTCGAGTATAACAAATTCCCCTGATCGAGTATAACAAAGTCCCCTGGTTGAGTATTACAAAGCCTCTTGATCGAGTATAACAAAGTCCCCAGATCGAGTATGACACATCCCCTGATCGAGTATAACATATCACCTGATCGTGTATAACAAAGTTCCCTGGTCTAGTATAGTAATGTCCCCTGATCGAGTATAACAAAGACCCCTCATCGAATATAACAAAGTCCCCTGATCAAGAATAATAAAGGCACGTGATCGAGTATAACAAAGTCCCCTGATCGAATATAAAAAAGTCCCCTCATCGAGTATAGTAAAATCCCCTGGTCGAGTATAACAAATTCCCCTGATCGAGTATAACAAAGTCCCCTGGTTGAGTATAACAAAGGCCCATGATTTTGTATAAAAAAGGCCCCTCATCGACTATAACAAAGACCCCTCATCGAGTCTAACAAAGTCCTCTGATCGAGTATGACAAAGGCCCTTGATCGAGTATAACAAAGGCCCTTAATCGAGTATAACAAAGTCCCCTGATCGAGTATAACAAAGTCCAAGTATCGAGTATAACAAAGTCCCCTGGTCGAGTATAACAAATTCCCTTGATCGAGTACAGTATAATAAAGTCCCCTGGTCGAGTAAAACCAAGGCCCCTCATCGAGTATAACAAAGGCCCCCGGTTGAGTCCAACAAAGCCTCCTCATCGAGTATAACAAAGTCCCCTTATCGATCATAACAAAGGCCCCGGGGCGATCATAACAAAGCCCCCCGTGATCGAATGATACAAAGTCCCCTAATCAAGTATAACAAAGTCCCCTGATCGAGCAAAACAAAGTCCCCTGTTTGAGAGTAACAAAGGCCTCTAATGGAGTATAACAAAGACCCTGATGGAGTATAACAAAGGCCCCTAATGGAGAATAACAAAGATGCCTGATGGAGTATAACAAAGTCACCTGATCGAGGAAAACAAAGCTCCCTGATTGAGTATAACAAAGCCCCCTGATCGAGTATAACAAAGACCCCTCATCGAGTATAACACATATCATGATCGAGTATAATATATCCCCTGATCGTGTATAACAAAGTTCCCTGGTCGAGTAAAGTAATGTCCCCTAATCGATTATAACAAAGGCCTCTGATCGAGTATAACAAAGACCCCTTATCGAGTATAACAAAGGCCCCTGGTCGAGTATAACAAAGCCCCCCTGATCGAATATTACAAAGTCCCCTGATCAAGTATAACAAAGTCCCCTAATCGAGTACAAAAAAGTCCCCTTGTCGAGTATAACAAAGGCCCCTGATGGAGTATAACAAAGACCATGATGGAGTATAACAAGGTCCCCTGATCGAGGAAAACAAAGCCCCCTGATCAAGTGTAACAAAGTCCCTTGATCGAGTATAACAAAGTCCCCTAATCGAGTATAACAAAGTCTCCTGATCGAGTATAATAAAACCCCTTACCGAGAATAACAAAGTATCCCGATCGAGTATATCAAACCCCCCTGGTCGAGTATAATAAAGCCCCTGATATAGTATAACAAAGGCCCATGATCGAGCATAACAAAGTCCCCTAATCGAGCATAACAAAGGCCCCAGGTCGAGTATACCAAAATCCCCTCATCAGGTATAACGAAGTCCCCTGATCGAAAATAACAAAGGCCCCTAATCGAGTGTAAGAAAGTCTCTTAATCGAGTATAGCAAAGGCCATTGATCGAGTATAACAAATGCCCCTCATCGAGTATAACAAAGTCCCCTAATCGAATATAACAAAACCCCCTGATCGAGTATAACAAAGTCCCCTGGTTGAATATAACAATGGCTCATGATTGAGCATAACAAAGGCCTCTCATCGAGTATAACAAAGGCCCCTCATCGAGTCTAACAAAGTCCCCTGGTCGAATATACCAAAGTCCGCTGGTAGAGGAAAACAAAGCCCCCTGATCGAGTATAAGAAAGTCCCCTGATTGAGTATAACAAAGTCCCCTGGTTGACCATAACAAAGGCCCCTGGTCGAGTAAAACAAAGTCCCCTAATCGAATATAACAAAGCCGCCTGATGGAGAATAACAAAGGCCACTTGTCGAGCATAACAATGGACCCGGGTCGAGTATAACAAAGTCCCCTGATCGAGTATAACAAAGCCAAATCATCGAGTAAAACAAAGTCCCCTGATCGAGTATAACAAAGTCCCCTGATCGAGTATATCAAATCCCCCTGATCGAGTATAACAAAGTCCAATCATCGAGTATAACAAAGTCCTCTGGTCGAGTATAACAAAGTCCTCTGGTCGAGAATAACAAAGGCCCCTGATCGAGTATAACAAAGTCCATGAGGGATTATATCAAAGACCCCTGATCAAGGAAAACAATGCCCCCTGATCGAGTATAACAAAGTCCCCTGATCGAGTATAACAAAGTCCTCTGATCGAGTATATCAAAGCCCCCTGATCGAGTATAACAAAGCACAATCATCGAGCATAACAAAGTCCTCAGGTCGAGTAAAACAAAGTCCTCTGGTCGAGAATAACAAAGGCCCCTGATCGAGTACAACAAAGTCCCCTGGTCGAGTATAACAAAAGCCCCTGATAGAGTATAACAAAGACCCTGATGGAGTATAACAAAGACCCCTGATCAAGGAAAACAAAGTCCCCTCATCGAGTATAACACATCCCCTGATCAAGTATAACATATCCCCTGTTCGTGTATAACAAAGTTCCCTGGTCGAGTATAGTAATGTCCCCTAATCGAGTATAACAAAGGCCCCAGATCGAGTATAACAAAGTCCCCTTATCGAGCATAACAAAAGCCCCTGGTCGAGTATAACAAAGCCCCCCTGATCGAATATTACAAAGTACCCTAATTAAGTATAACAAAGTCCCCTGATTGAGTATAACAAAGTCCCCTGGTCGAGTATAACAAAGGCCCCTGATGGAGTATAACAAAGACCATGATGGAGTATAACAAAGTCCCCTGATCGAGGAAAACAAAGCCCCCTGATCGAGTATAACAAAGTCCCCTGATCGAGCATAACAAAGGCCCCTGGTCGAGAATAACAAAGGCCCCTGATCGAGTATGACAAAGTCCCCTAATCGAGTCTAACAAAGACCCTTAATCGAATTTAACAAAGGCCCTTGATCGAGTATAACAAATGCCCCTCATCGAGTATAACAAAGTCCCCTAATCGAATATAACAAAGCCCCCTGTTCGAGTATAACAAAGTCCCTGGTTGAATATAACAATGGCCCATGATTGAGTATAACAAAGGCCCCTCATCGAGTATAACAAAGGCCCCTCATCGAGTCTAACAAAGTCCTCTGATCGATTGACAAAGGCCCTTGATCGAGTAAAACAAAGCCCAAACATCGAGTATAACAAAGTCCCCTAATCGAGTATAACAAAGTCCCCTGGTCGAGGAAAACAATGCTCCCTGATCGAGTATAACAAAGTCCCCTGATTGAGTATAACAAAGTCCCCTGATTGACCATAACAAAGGCCCCTGGTCGAGTAAAACAAAGTCCCCTAATCGAATATAACAAAGCCGCCTGATGGAGTATAACAAAGGCCACTGGTCGAGTATAACAATGGACCCTGGTCGAGTATAACACAGTCCCCTGATCAAGTATAACAAAGCCCAATCATCGAGTATAACAAAGTCCCCTGATCGAGTATAACAAAGTCCCCTGATCGAGTATATCAAAGCCCCCTGATCGAGTATAACAAAGTCCAATCATCGAGTATACCAAAGTCCTCTGGTCGAGTATAACAAAGTCCTCTGGTCGAGAATAACAAAGGCCCCTGATCGAGTATAACAAAGTCCATGATGGAGTATAACAAAGACCCCTGATCAAGGAAAACAAAGTCCCCTGATCGAGTATAACAAAGTCCCCTGATCGAGTATAACAAAGTCCCCTGATCGAGCATATCAAAGCCCCCTGATCGAGTATAACAAAGTCCAATCATCGAGTATAACAACGTCCTTTGGTCGAGGATAACAAAGTCCTCTGGTCGAGAATAACAAAGGCCCCTGATCGAGTATAACAAAGTCCCCTGGTCGAGTATAACAAACGCCCCTGATGGAGTATAACAAAGACCCTGATGGAGTATAACAAAGACCCCTGATCAAGGAAAACAAAGCCCCATGATCGAGTATAACCAAGGCCCCTGATCGAGCATAACAAAGTCCCCTGATTGAGTATAACAAAGTCCCCTGGTCGAGTATAACAAAGGCCCCTGATGGAGTATAACAAAGATCATGATGGAGTATAACAAAGTCCCCTGATCGAGTATAAGAAAGTACCAGGATCGAATATAACAAAGTCCCCTTATCGAGCATAAGAAAGGCCCCTGGTCGAGTATAACAAAGCCCCCCTGAACTAATATTACAAAGTCCAGTGATCAAGTACAACAAAGTCCCCTGCTCGAGTATAACAATGTCCCGTGGTCTAGTATAACAAAGTCCTTTGGTCGAGTATAACCAAGGCCCCTCATCGAGCATAACAAAGTCCCCTTATCGAGTATAACAAAGTCCCGTGGTCGAGTATTACAAATTCCCCTGATCGAGTATAACAAATTCCCCTGGTCGAGTATAACAAAGTCCCCTGGTCGATTATAATCAAGGCCCCTGATCGAGAATAACAAAGTCCTCTGATCGTATATAACAAAGTCCCCTTATCGAGCATAACAAAGGCCCCTGGTCGAGCATAACAAACCCCGCGTCATCGAATAATACAAAGTCCTCTGATCGAGTATAACAAAGTCTCCTGGTCGAGTATAACAAAGGCCCCTGATGGAGTATAACAAAGACCATTGTGGAGTATGACAAAGTCCCCTGATCGAGGAAAACAAAGCCCCCTGATCGAGTATAACAAAGTCCCCTGATCGAGCATAACAAAGGCCCCTGGTCGAGAATAACAAAGGCCCCTGATCGAGTATAACAAAGTCCCCTAATCGAGTCTAACGAAGTCCCTTAATCGAGTTTAGCAAAGGCCCTTGATCGAGTATAACAAATGCCCCTCATCGAGTATAACAAAGTCCCCTAATCGAATATAACAAATCCCCCTGTTCGAGTATAACAAAGTCCCTGGTTGAATATAATAATGGCCCATGATTGAGTATAACAAAGGCCCCTCATCGAGTATAACAAAGGCTCCTCATCGAGTCTATCAAAGTCCCCTAATCGATTATGACAAAGGCCCTTGATCGAGTAAAACAATGCCCAATCATCGAGTATAACAAAGTCCCCTAATCGAGTATAACAAAGTCCCCTGGTCGAGGAAAACAAAGCTCCCTGATCGAGTATAACAAAGTCCCTTGATTGAGTATAACAAAGTCCCCTGGTTGACCATAACAAAGGCCCCTGGTCGAGTATAACAAAGCCCCCTAATCGAATATAACAAAGCCCCCTGGTCGAGTATAACAAAGTCCCCTGATCGAGTATATCAAAGCCCCCCTGATCGAGTATAAGAAAGTCCCCTGATCGAGTATAACAAAGTCCTCTGGTCGAGCATAACAAAGGCCCCTGATCGAGTATAACAAAGTACCCTGATCGAATATAACAAAGTACCCTTATCGAGCATAAGAAAGGCCCCTGGTCGAGTATAACAAAGCCCCCCTGATCTAAAATTACAAAGTCCAGTCATGAAGTACAACTAAGTCCCCTGATCGAGTATAACAAAGTCCCCTGGTCGAGTATAACAAAGTCCTTTGGTCGAGTATAACCAAGGGCCCTGATCGAGCATAACAAAGTCCCCTTATCGAGTATAACAAAGTCCCCTGGTCGAGTATTACAAATTCCCCTGATCGAGTATAACAAATTCCCATGGTCGAGTATAACAAAGTCCCCTGGTCGAGTATAACCAAGGCCCCTGATCGAGAATAACAAAGTCCTCTGATAGAATATAACAAAGTCCCCTTATCGAGCATAACAAAGGCCCCTGGCCGAGCATAACAAACCCCCCCTGATCGAATAATACAAAGTCCTCTGATCGAGTATAACAAAGTCCCCTGATAGAGTTTAACAAAGTCCTCCGATCGAGTATAACAAAGTCCCCTGGTCGAGTATAACAAATTCCCCTGATCGAGTATAACAAAGTCCCCTGATCGTGTACAACAAAGTCCCCTGGTCGAGTAAAACAAAGTCCCCTGATCGAGAATAACAAAGGCCCCTGATCGAGTATAACAAAGTCCCCTGGTCGAGTATAACAAATTCCCCTGATCGAGCATAACAAAGTGCCCTTGGTCGAGTATAACAAAGCCCCCCTGATCGAATATTACAAAGTCCAGTGATGAAGTATAACAATGTCCCCTGATCGAGTATAACAAAGTCCCCTGGTCGAGTATAACGAAGGCCCCTGATGGAGTATAACAAAGACCCTAATGGAGTATAACAAAGACCCCTGATCAAGGAAAACAAAGCCCCGTGATAGAGTATAACAAAGTCCCCTGATCGAGTATAACAAAGTCCCCTAATCGAGTATAGCAAATTCCCCTTATCGAGTATAACAAAGTCCCCTTGTCGAGTATAACAAATTCCCCTGATCGAGTATAACAAAGTCCTTTGGTCGAGTATAACCAAGGCCCCTGATCGAGTATACCAAAGGCCCCCTGTTGA
>NW_024711882.1:0-33631 GCF_018991925.1 Homarus americanus | reverse complement strand
ACTACAGAAAGTATCTACAAGGATAGGTCCTGGCAGGGATAGAGGTACACTCACTACAGAAAGTATCTACAAGGATAGGTCCTGGCAGGGATAGAGGCACACTCACTACAAAAAGTATCTACAAGGATAGGTCCTGGCAGGGATAGAGGTACACTCACTACAGAAAGTATCAACAAGGATAGGTCCTGGCAGGGATAGAGGTACACTCACTACAGAAAGTATCTACAAGGATAGGTCCTGGCAGGGATAGAAGTACACTCACTACAGAAAGTATCTACAAGGATAGGTCCTGGCAGGGATAGAGGTACACTCACTACAGAAAGTATCTATAAGGATAGGTCCTGGCAGGGATAGAGGTACACTCACTACAGAAAGTATCTACAAGGATAGGTCCTGGCAGGGATAGAGGCACACTCACTACAGAAAGTATCTACAAGGATAGGTCCTGGCAGAGATAGAGGTACACTCACTACAGAAAGTATGTACAAGGATAGGTCCTGGCAGGGATAGAGGTACACTCACTACAGAAAGTATTCATATGATAGGTCCTGGCAGGATAGAGGCACACTCACTACAGAAAGTATCGAGTAAGGATAACTGGGCAGGGCGAGAGGCACACTCTACTACAGAAAGTATCTACAAGGATAGGTCCTGGCAGGGATAGAGGCACACCACTACAGAAAGTATTTCTCCACAAGGATAGGCCTGGGTAGGGACAGAGGCACACTCACTACAGAAAGTATCTACAAGGATAGGTCCTGGTAGGGACAGAGACACACTCACTACAGAAAGTATCTACAAGGATAGGTCCTGGTAGGGATAGAGGCACACTCACTTCAGAAAGTATCTACAAGGATAGGTCCTGGTATGGACAGAGGAACACTCACTACACAAAGTATCTAGGATAGGTCCTGGCAGGGATAGAGGTACACTCACTACAGAAAGTATCTACAAGGATAGGTCCTGGTAGGGACAGAGGCACACTCACTACAGAAAGTATCTACAAGGATAGGTCCTGGTAGGGACAGAGGAACACTACCACAGAAAGCATCTGCAAGGATAGGTCCTGGCAGGGATAGAGGTACACCTACTACAGAAAGTATCTACAAGGATAGGTCCGGCAGGGATAGAGGCACACTCACTACAGAAAGCATATGATAGGTCCCAAGTAGGACAGGAGGCACACTCACTACAGAAAAGTATCACAAGCGATAGGTCCTGGCAGGGATAGAGGCAATACCCACAGAAAGTATCTACAAGGATAGGTCCTGCAGGATAGAGGTACACTCACTACAGAAAGTATCTATAAGGATAGGTCCCAGACAGAGGCACACTCACTACAGAAAGTATCTACAAGGATAGGTCCTGGTAGGGACAGAGACACACTCACTACAGAAAGTATCTACAAGGATAGGTCCTGGTAGGGATAGAGGCACACTCACTTCAGAAAGTATCTACAAGGATAGGTCCTGGTATGGACAGAGGAACACTCACTACACAAAGTATCTAGGATAGGTCCTGGCAGGGATAGAGGTACACTCACTACAGAAAGTATCTACAAGGATAGGTCCTGGTAGGGACAGAGGCACACTCACTACAGAAAGTATCTACAAGGATAGGTCCTGGTATGGACAGAGGCACACTCACTACAGAAAGTACCTACAAGGATAGGTCCTGGTAGGGACAGAGGAACACTCACTACATAAAGTATCTACAAGGATAGGTCCTGGTAGGGACAGAGGAACACTCACTACGGAAAGTATCTACAAAGATAGGTCCTGCCAGGGATAGAGGAACACTCACTACGGAAAGTATCTACAAGGATAGGTCCTGGCAGGGATAGAGGTACACTCACTACAGAAAGTATCTACAAGGAAAGGTCCTGGTAGGGACAGAGGCACACTCACTACAGAAAGTATCTACAAGGATAGGTCCTGGCAGGGACAGACGAACACTCAATACAGAAAGTATCTACAAGGATAGGTCCTGGCAGGGATAGAGACACACTCACTACAGAAAGTATCTACAATGATAGGTCCTGATAGGGACAGAGGCACACTCACTACAGAAAGTATCTACAAGGATAGGTCCTGGTGCAGGGGATAGAGGGCACACTCACTACAGAAAGTATCTACAGATAGGTCCTGCAGGGATAGAGGCACACCTTCACTACAGAAAGTATTTTATAAGGGAGAGGTCCTGGCAGGGATGGTGCATACCACCACAGAAAGTATTCACAAGGACAGGTCCTGCAGGGATAGAGGCACACTCTACTACAGAAAGTATCTACAAGGATAGGTCCTGGTAGACAGAGGAACACTCACTACAGAAAGCATTCATGATAGGTCCTGGTAGGGATAGAGGAACACTCACTACAGAAAGTATCTACAAGGATAGGTCCTGGCAGGGATAGAGGTACACTCACTACAGAAAGTATCTACAAGGATAGGTCCTGGCAGGGATAGAGGTACACTCACTACAGAAAGTATCTACAAGTATAGGTCCTGGCAGGGATAGAGGTACAGTCACTACAGAAAGTATCTACAAGGATAGGTCCTGGCAGGGACAGAGGCACACTCACTACAGAAAGTATCTACAAGGATAGGTTCTGGCAGGGACAGAGGCACACTCACTATAGAAAGTATCTACAAGGATAGGTCCTGGCAGGGATAGAGGTACACTCACTACAGAAAGTATCTACAAGGATAGGTTCTGGCAGGGACAGAGGAACACTCACTACAGAAAGTATCTACAAGGATAGGTCCTGGTAGGGACAGAGGAACACTCACTACGGAAAGTATCTACAAGGATAGGTCCTGGCAGGGATAGAGGAACACTCACTACAGAAAGTATCTACAAGGATAGGTCCTGGCAGGGATAGAGGTACACTCACTACAGAAAGTATCTACAAGGATAGGTCCTGGCAGGGATAGAGGTACACTCACTACAGAAAGTATCTACAAGGATAGCTCCTGGCAGGGATAGAGGAACACTCACTACAGAAAGTATCTACAAGGATAGGTCCTGGCAGGGATAGAGGTACACTCACTACAGAAAGTATCTACAAGGATAGGTCCTGGCAGGGATAGAGGTACACTCACTACAGAAAGTATCTACAAGAATAGGTCCTGGCAGGGATAGAGGTACACTCACTACAGAAAGTATAAACAAGGATAGGTCCGGCAGGGATAGAGGTACACTAACTACAGAAAGTATAAACAAGGATAGGTCCAGGCAGGGATAGAGGTACACTCACTACAGAAAGTATCTATAAGGATAGGTCCTGGCAAGGATAGAGGAACACTCACTACAGAAAGTATCTACAAGGAAGGTCCTGGCAGGGATAGAGGTACACTCACTACAGAAAGTATCTACAAGGATAGGTCCTGGCAGGGATAGAGGAACACTCACTACGGAAAGTATCTACAAGGATAGGTCCTGGCAGGGATAGAGGAACACTCACTACAGAAAGTATCTACAAGTGTAGGTCCTGACAGGGATAGAGGTACACTCACTACAGAAAGTATCTACAAGGATAGGTTCTGGCAGGGACAGAGGCACACTAACTACAGAAATTATCTACAAGGATAGGTCCTGGCAGGGACAGAGGCACACTCACTACAGAAAGTATCTACAAGGATAGGTTCTGGCAGGGATAGAGGTACACTCACTACAGAAAGTACCTACAAGGATAGGTCCTGGTAGGGACAGAGGAACACTCACTACATAAAGTATCTAGAAGGATAGGTCCTGGAAGGGACAGAGGTACACTCACTACAGAAAGTATCTACAAGGATAGGTCCTGGCAAGGATAGAGGTACACTTATTACAGAGAGTATCTACAAGGATAGGTCCTGGCAGGGATAGAGGCACACTCACTACAGAAAGTATCTACAAGGAAAGGTCCTGGCAGGGATAGAGGTACACTCACTACAGAAAGTATCTACAAGGATAGGTCCTGGCAGGGATAGAGGTACACTCACTACAGAAAGTATCTACAAGGATAGGTCCTGGTAGGGATAGAGGCACACTCACTTCAGAAAGTATCTACAAGGATAGGTCCTGGCAGGGATAGAGGAACGCTCACTACAGAAATTGTCTACAAGGATAGGTCCTGGCAGGGATAGAGGCACACTCAATTCAGAAAGTATCTACAAGGATAGGTCCTGGCAGGGATAGAGGCACACTCACTACAGAAAGTAACTATAAGGAGAGGTCCTGGCAGGGATAGAGGTACACTCACTACAGAAAGTATCTAGGGAGAGGTCCTGGCAGGGATGATTACACTCACTACAGAAAGTATCTGCAAGGATGGGTCCTGGCAGGGGATGGGGAGTACACTCACTCAGAAAGTATCTATAAGGATGGGTCCTGGCAGGGGACAGAGTACACTCACACAATGCATCTACAAGGATGGGTCCTGGCAAGGATAGAGGTACAGTCACTAAAGAAAGTATCTACAAGGATAGGTCCTGGCAGGGACAGAGGCACACTCACTACAGAAAGTATCTACAAGGATAGGTTCTGGCAGGGACAGAGGCACACTCACTACAGAAAGTATCTACAAGGATAGGTCCTGGCAGGGATAGAGGTACACTCACTACAGAAAGTATCTACAAGGATAGGTCCTGTCAGGGATAGAGGTACACTCACTACAGAAAGTATCTACAAGGATAGGTCCTGGCAGGGATAGAGGTACACTCACTACAGAAAGTATCTACAAGGATAGGTCCTGCTTGGGATAAGTACCTCACTACAAGAAGTATCTGGGATGGGTCCTGGCAGGGGATGAGGAACACTCACTACAGTAATTGTCACACACAGGATGGATCACTGGCAGGGGATAGAAGTGCCTCACTGCAGAAAGTATCTACACAAGGATAGGTCCTGGCAGGGGATAGAGGTACACTCACTACAGAGAGAGTATCTATAAGGATGGCTCCTGGCAGGAATGGGGGTACACTCACTGCAGTATCTGATAGGTCCTGGCGGGGATAGAGGTACACTCACTACAGAAAGTATCTACAAGGATAGGTCCTGGTAGGGATAGAAGTACACTCACTACAGAAAGTATCTACAAGGATAGGTCCTGGCAGGGATAGAGGTACACTCACTACAGAAAGTATCTATAAGGATAGGACCTGGCAGGGATAGAGGTACACTCACTACAGAAAGTATCTACAAGGATAGGTCCTGGCAGGGATAGAGGTACACTCACTACAGAAAGTATCTATAAGGATAGGTCCTGGCAGGGATAGAGGCACTCACTGCAGAAAGTATCTATAAGGAGAGGTCCTGGCGGGGATGGGGGCACACTCACTACAGAAAGTATCTGCAAGGATGGGGTCTGGCAGGGGATAGAGGTACACTCACTACAGTGTGTACAAGGATAGGTCCTGGCAGGGGATAGAGGTGCTCTGCAGAAAGTATCTACAAGGATAGGTCCTGGCAGGGATAGAGGTACACTCACTACAGAAAGTATCTACATGGATAGGTCCTGATAGGGACAGAGGCACACTCACTACAGAAAGTATCTACAAGGATAGGTCCTGGCAGGGATAGAGGTACACTCACGACAGAAAGTATCTACAAGGATAGGTTTTGGCAGGGATAGAGGTACACTCACTACAGAAAGTATCTACAAGGATAGGTCCTGGCAGGGATAGAGGCACACTCACTACAGAAAGTATCTACAAGGATAGGTCCTGGCAGGGATAGAGGTACACTCACTACAGAAAGTATCTACAAGGATAGGTCCTGGTAGGGACAGAGGCACACTCACTACAGAAAGTATCTACAAGGATAGGTCCTGGTAGGGACAGAGGAACACTCACTACAGAAAGTATCTACAAGGATAGGTCCTGGTAGGGACAGAGGAACACTCACTACAGAAAGTATCTACAAGGATAGGTCCTGGCAGGGATAGAGGTACACTCACTACAGAAAGTATCTACAAGGATAGGTCCTGGCAGGGATAGAGGTACACTCACTACAGAAAGTATCTACAAGTATAGGTCCTGGCAAGGATAGAGGTACAGTCACTAAAGAAAGTATCTACAAGGATAGGTCCTGGCAGGGACAGAGGCACACTCACTACAGAAAGTATCTATAAGGATAGGTTCTGGCAGGGACAGAGGCACACTCACTACAGAAAGTATCTACAAGGATAGGTCCTGGCAGGGATAGAGGTACACTCACTACAGAAAGTATCTACAAAGATAGGTCCTGTCAGGGATAGAGGTACACTCACTACAGAAAGTATCTACAAGGATAGGTCCTGGCAGGGATAGAGGTACACTCACTACAGAAAGTATCTACAAGGATAGGTCCTGGCAGGGATAGAGGTACACTCACTACAGAAAGTATCTACAAGGATATGTCCTGGTAGGGACAGAGGAACACTCACTACAGAAAGTATCTACAAGGATAGGTCCTGGTATGGACAGAGGAACACTCACTACAGAAATTATCTACAAGGATAGGTCCTGGCAGGGATAGAGGTACACTCACTACAGAAAGTATCTACAAGAATAGGTCCTGGCAGGGATAGAGGTACACTCACTACAGAAAGTATAAACAAGGATAGGTCCAGGCAGGGATAGAGGTACACTCATTACAGAAAGTATAAACAAGGATAGGTCCAGGCAGGGATAGAGGTACACTCACTACAGAAAGTATCTACAAGGATAGGTCCTGGCAAGGATAGAGGAACACTCACTACAGAAAGTATCTACAAGGATAGGTCCTGGCAGGGATAGAGGTACACTCACTACAGAAAGTATCTACAAGGATAGGTCCTGGCAGGGATAGAGGAACACTCACTACAGAAAGTATCTACAAGGATAGGTCCTGGCAGGGATAGAGGAACATTCACTACAGAACGTATCTACAAGGATAGGTCCTGGCAGGGATAGACGAACACTCACTACAGAAAGTATGTACAAGGATAGGTCCTGGCAGGGATAGAGGCACACTCACTACAGAAAGTATCTAGAAGGATAGGTCCTGGAAGGGACAGAGGTACACTCACTACAGAAAGTATCTACAAGGATAGGTCCTGGCAAGGATAGAGGTACACTTATTACAGAGAGTATCTACAAGAATAGGTCCTGGCAGGGATAGAGGCACACTCACTACAGAAAGTATCTACAAGGAGAGGTCCTGGCAGGGATAGAGGTACACTCACTACAGAAATTATCTGTAAAGATAGGTCCTGAAAGGGATAGAGGAACACTCACTACAGTAAGTATCTACAAGGATAGGTCCTGGCAGGGATAGAGGTACACTCACTACAGAAAGTATCTACAAGGATAGGTCCTGGCAGGGATAGAGGTACACTCACTACAGAAAGTATCTACAAGGATAGGTCCTGCCAGGGATAGAGGTACACTCACTACAGAAAGTATCTACAAGGATAGGTCCTGGCAGGGGATAGAGGTACACTCACTGCAGAGAGTATCTACAAGGATAGGTCCTGGCAGGGACCAGAGAGGTACACTCACTACAGAAGAGTATCTATAAGGACAGCTCCTGGCAGGGATAGGGAGTACACTTCACTGCAGTATCTACAAGGATGGGTCCTGGCAGGGATAGAGGTACCTCACTACAGTATCTACAGGATAGGTCCTGGCAGGGGATGAAGTACACTCACTACAGAGAAGTGTCTACAAGGATAGGTCCTATGGCAGGATAGAGGCGCACCACAGAGAGTATCTACAAGGATAGGTCCTGTGGCAGGGGATGAGGCACACTCACTACAGAAAGTATCTACAAGGATAGGTCCGAGTAGGGATAGAGGTACACTCACTACAGAAAGTATCTACAAGGATAGGTCCTGGAAGGGACAGAGGCACACTCTCTATAGAAAGTATCTACAAGGATAGTACCTGGCAGGGATAGAGGCACACTCACTACAGAAAGTATAGACAAAGATAGCTCCTGGCAGGGATAGAGGTACACTAACTACAGAATGTATCTACAAGGATAGGTCCTGGCAGGGATAGAGGCACACTCACTACAGAAAGAATCTATAAGGAGAGGTCCTGGCAGGGATAAGTACACTACACTACAGAAGAGTATCTACAAGGATGGAGTCCTGGCAGGGATCAGAGGCACACTCACCACAGAAAGTATCTACAGGATGAGTCTTGAGTGGGGACAGAGGAACACTCACTGCAAGAAAGTATCTACAAGGATGAGTCCTGGCAGGGGATAGAGGCCACTCACTACAGAAGTATCTACAGGATGGGTCCTGGCAGGATGGGGGTACACTCACTGCAGAAGTATCTACAAGGATAGGTCCTGGCAGGGGACAGAGGTACACTCACTACAGAAAGTATCTACAAGGATAGGTCCTGGCAGGGATAGAGGTACACTCACTACAGAAAGTATCTACAAGGATAGGTCCTGGCAGGGATAGAGGTACACTCACTACAGAAAGTATCTACAAGGATAGGTCCTGGCAGGGATAGAGGTACACTCACTACAGAAAGTATCTACAAGGATAGGTCCTGGCAGGGATAGAGGTACACTCACTACAGAAAGTATCTACAAGGATAGGTCCTGGCAGGGATAGAGGTACACTCACTACAGAAAGTATCTACAAGGATAGGTCCTGATAGGGACAGAGGCACGCTCACTACAGAAAGTATCTACAAGGATAGGTCCTGGCAGGGATAGAGGTACACTCACTACAGAAAACATCTACAAGGATAGGTCCTGATAGGGACAGAGGCACACTCACTACAGAAAGTATCTACAAGGATAGGTCCTGGCAGGGATAGAGGTACACTCACTACAGAAAGTATCTACAAGGATAGGTCCTGATAGGGACAGAGGCACACTCACTACAGAAAGTATCTACAAGGATAGGTCATGGCAGGGATAGAGGTAAACTCACTACAGAAAGTATCTACAAGGATAGGTCCTGGTAGGGACAGAGGAACACTCACTACAGAAAGTATCTACAAGGATAGGTCCTGGCAGGGATAGAGGTACACTCACTACAGAAAGTATCTACAAGGATAGGTCCTGGTAGGGACATAGGCACACTCACTACAGAAAGTATCTACAAGGATAGGTCCTGGCAGGGATAGAGGTACACTCACTACAGAAAGTATCTACAAGGATAGGTCCTGGCAGGGATAGAGGTACACTCACTACAGAAAGTATCTACAAGGATAGGTCGGGTAGGGACAGAGGCACACTCACTACAGAGAAATTATCTGGGATGGGTCCTGAGTAGGGACAGGAGGGCACCTCACTACAGAGAATTATCTACAAGGATGGGTCCTGGTGGGGTTGACACCTCACTTCCAGAGAGAGGTATCTACAAGGATGGGTCCTGGCGGGGATGGGGAACCTCACTACAGAGGGAGTGTCTCAACGATGGGTCTGAGCGGGGATGACACACTCATTTTCAGAGAGTATCTACAAGGATGGGTCCTGGTAGGGACAGGGCACACTCACTACAGAAGTATCTACAAGAGGATGGGTCCTGGCGGGGATTAGGTACCTCACTGCAGAGAAGTGTCTACAAGGATGGGTCCTGTAGGGATAGAGGCACACCTCACTTCAGAAAGTATCTGAGGATAGGTCTGGCAGGGATAGAGACACTCACTACAGAGTGTCTACAAGGATAGGTCCTGGCAGGGATAGAGGCACACTCACTTCAGAAAGTATCTACAAGGATAGGTCCTGGTAGGGCCAGAGGCACACTCACTACAGAAAGTATCTACAAGGGTAGGTCCTAGCAGGGATAGAGGAACACTCACTACAGAAAGTATCTACAAGGATAGGTCCTGACAGGGATAGAGGCACACTCACTTCAGAAAATATCTACAGGGATAGGTCCTGGTAGGGACAGAGGCACACTCACTACAGAAAGTATCTACAAGGATAGGTCCTGGCAGGGATAGAGGTACACTCACGACAGAAAGTATCTACAAGGATAGGTTTTGGCAGGGACAGAGGCACACTCACTACAGAAAGTATCTACAAGGATAGGTCCTGGTAGGGATAGAGGCACACTCACTACAGAAAGTATAGACAAGGATAGGTCCGAGTAGGGATAGAGGTACACTCACTACAGAAAGTATCTACAAGGATAGGTCCTGGAAGGGACAGAGGCACACTCACTACAGAAAGTATCTACAAGGATAGGTCCGAGTAGGGATAGAGGTACACTCACTACAGAAAGTATCTACAAGGATAGGTCCTGGAAGGGACAGAGGCACACTCACTATAGAAAGTATCTACAAGGATAGTACCTGGCAGGGATAGAGGCACACTCACTACAGAAAGTATAGACAAGGATAGCTCCTGGCAGGGATAGAGGTACACTAACTACAGAATGTATCTACAAGGATAGGTCCTGGCAGGGATAGAGGCACAATCACTACAGAAAGTATCTATAAGGAGAGGTCCTGGCAGGGATAGAGGTACACTCACTACAGAAAGTATCTATAAGGATAGGTCCTGGCAGGGATAGAGGCACAATCACTACAGAAAGTATCTATAAGGAGAGGTCCTGGCAGGGATAGAGGTACACTCACTACAGAAAGTATCTACAAGGATAGCTCCTGGCAGGGATAGAGGCACTCACTACAGAAAGTATCTACAAAGATAAGTCCTGGTAGGGACAGAGGAACACTCACTACAGAAAGTATCTACAAGGATAGGTCCTGGCAGGGATAGAGGTACACTCACTACAGAAAGTATCTACAAGGATAGGTCCTGATAGGGACAGAGGCACACTCACTACAGAAAGTATCTACAAGGATAGGTCCTGGCAGGGATAGAGGCACACTCACTACAGAAAGTATGTACAAGGATAGGTCCTGGTAGGGACAGAGGCACACTCACTACAGAAAGTATCTACAAGGATAGGTCCTGGCAGGGATAGAGGTACACTCACTACAGAAAGTATCTACAAGGATAGGTCCTGATAGGGACAGAGGCACACTCACTACAGAAAGTATCTACAAAGATAGGTTCTGGCAGGGATAGAGGTACACTCACTACAGAAAGTATCTACAAGGATAGGTCCTGGCAGGGACAGAGGAACACTCACTACAGAAAGTATCTACAAGGATAGGTCCTGGCAGGGATAGAGGTACACTCACTACAGAAAGTATCTACAAGGATAGGTCCTGGCAGGGATAGAGGAACACTCACTATAGAAAGTATCTACAAGGATAGGTTCTGGCAGTGATAGAGGCACACTCACTACAGAAAGTATCTACAAGGATAGGTCCTGGCAGGGATAGAGGAACACTCACTACAGAAAGTATCTACAAGGATAGGTCCTGGCAGGGACAGAGGAACACTCACTACAGTAAGTATCTACAAGGATAGGTCCTGGCAGGGACAGAGGAACACTCACTACAGAAAGTATCTACAAGGATAGGTCCTGAGTAGGGACAGAGGAACACTCACTACAGAAATGCTCTACAAGGATAGGTCACAAGCAGGGATAGGAGTACACTCACTACAGAAAGTATCTACAAGGATAAGGTCCTGGCAGGGGACAAGTGCACTCACCACAGAGAAGTAATCTGCAAAGAACAGGTCCTGGCAAGGATGGGGTACAGTCACTAAGAGAAGTATCTCTACAAGGATAGGTCGCTGGCAGGGACAGAGCACACTCACTAGAAAGTATCTACAAGGATAGGTTCTGTAGCAGGGACAGAGGCACACTCACTGCAGAAAGTATCTACAAGGATAGGTCCCTGGCAGGGACAGAGGTACACTTTCACTACAGAAAGTATCTACAAGGATAGGTCCTGGCAGGGACAGAGGCACACTCACTACAGAAAGTATCTACAAGGATAGGTTCTGGCAGGGACAGAGGCACACTCACTACAGAAAGTATCTACAAGGATAGGTCCTGGCAGGGATAGAGGTACACTCACTACAGAAAGTATCTACAAGGATAGGTCCTGTCAGGGATAGAGGTACACTCACTACAGAAAGTATCTACAAGGATAGGTCCTGGCAGGGATAGAGGTACACTCACTACAGAAAGTATCTACAAGGATAGGTCCTGGCAGGGATAGAGGTACACTCACTACAGAAAGTATCTACAAGGATATGTCCTGGTAGGGACAGAGGAACACTCACTACAGAAAGTATCTACAAGGATAGGTCCTGGTATGGACAGAGGAACACTCACAACAGAAAGTATCTACAAGGATAGGCCCTGGCAGGGATAGAGGTACACTCACTACAGAAAGTATCTACAAGAATAGGTCCTGGCAGGGATAGAGGTACACTCACTACAGAAAGTATAAACAAGGATAGGTCCAGGCAGGGATAGAGGTACACTCATTACAGAAAGTATAAACAAGGATAGGTCCAGGCAGGGATAGAGGTACACTCACTACAGAAAGTATCTACAAGGATAGGTCCTGGCAAGGATAGAGGAACACTCACTACAGAAAGTATCTACAAGGATAGGTCCTGGCAGGGATAGAGGTACACTCACTACAGAAAGTATCTACAAGGATAGGTCCTGGCAGGGATAGAGGAACACTCACTACAGAAAGTATCTAGAAGAATAGGTCCTGGCAGGAATAGAGGAACACTCACTACAGAACGTATCTAAAAGGATAGGTCCTGGCAGGGATAGAGGAACACTCACTACAGAAAGTATCTACAAGGATAGGTCCTGGCAGGGATAGAGGAACACTCACTACAGAAAGTATCTACAAGGATAGGTCCTGGCAGGGATAGAGGAACATTCACTACAGAAAGTATCTACAAGGATAGGTCCTGTCAGGGATAGAGGTACACTCACTACAGAAAGTATCTATAAGGATAGGTCCTGGCAGGGATAGAGGAACATTCACTACAGAAAGTATCTACAAGGATAGGTCCTGGCAGGGATAGAGGTACACTCACTACAGAAAGTA
Organism: Homarus americanus; assembly: GCF_018991925.1. Lineage (NCBI taxonomy): Eukaryota > Metazoa > Arthropoda > Malacostraca > Decapoda > Nephropidae > Homarus > Homarus americanus. The sequence continues at coordinate 20,720 of NW_024711882.1, read as the reverse complement.
TCTATAAGGATAGGTCCTGGCAGGGATAAGTACACTCACTACAGAGAGAGGTATCTATAAAGGATGGGTCCTGGCAGGGACCAAATTACACTCACTACAGAAAGTATCTACAAAGGATGAGTCCTGGCGAAAGCAGGGATAAGCACACTACAGAAAGAGTAATCTACAAGGATAGGTCCTGGCAGGGATAGAGGTACACTCACTACAGAAAGTATGTACAAGGATAGGTCCTGGCAGGGATAGAGGTACACTCACTACAGAAAGTATCTACAAGGATAGGTCCTGGCAGGGATAGGGGTACACTCACTACAGAAAGTATCTCCAAGGATAGGTCCTGGCAGGGATAGAGGCACACTCACTACAGAAAGTATCTACAAGGATAGGTCCTGGCAAGGATAGAGGAACACTCACTACAGAAAGTATCTACAAGGATAGGTCCTGCCAGGGATAGAGGTACACTCACTACAGAAAGTATCTACAAGAATAGGTCCTGGCAGGGATAGAGGAACACTCACTACAGAAAGTATCTAGAAGAATAGGTCCTGGCAGGAATAGAGGAACACTCACTACAGAGCATTATCTAAAGGATAAGGTCTTGGCAGGGATAAGTACACTCACTACAAGAGAGGTATCTACAAGTGTAGGTCCTGACAGGGGATGAGGTACACTCACTACAGAAAGTATCTACAAAGGATAGGTTCTGGCAGGGACAGAAGAGCACACACACTCACCCAAGAGAGGTATCTACAAGGATAGGTCTGGCAGGGACAGAGGCACACTACAAGAAAGTATCTACAAGGATAGATTCTGGCAGGGGATAGAGGTGCACTCACTACAGAAAGAGAATACTACCTACAAGGATAGGTCCTGGTAGGGGACAAGAGGAGTGCCTCACTACATAAAGTATCTAGGATAGGTCCTGGAAGGGGACAAGGGTACACTCAATACAGAAAGAGGCAATCTACAAGGATAGGTCCTGGCAGGAATAGAGGAACACTCACTACAGAACGTATCTAAAAGGATAGGTCCTGGCAGGGATAGAGGAACACTCACTACAGAAAGTATCTACAAGGATATGTCCTGGCAGGGATGGAGGAACCCTCACTACAGAAAGTATCTACAAGGATAGGTCCTGGCAGGGATAGAGGAACACTCACTACAGAAAGTATGTACAAGGATAGGTCCTGGCAGGGATAGAGGCACACTCACTACAGAAAGTATCTAGAAGGATAGGTCCTGGAAGGGACAGAGGTACACTCACTACAGAAAGTATCTACAAGGATAGGTCCTGGTAGGGACAGAGGCACACTCACTACAGAAAGTATCTACAAGGATAGGTCCTGGTAGGGACAGAGGCACACTCACTACAGAAAGTATCTACAAGGATAGGTCCTGGTAGGGATAGAGGCACACTCACTACAGAAAGTATCTACAAGGATAGGTCCTGGCAGGGATAGAGGAACACTCACTACAGAAAGTGTCTACAAGGATAGGTCCTGGCAGGGATAGAGGCACACTCACTTCAGAAAGTATCTACAAGGTTAGGTCCTGGTAGGGACAGAGGCACACTCACTACAGAAAGTATCTACAAGGATAGGTCCTGGCAGGGATAGAGGTACACTCACTACAGAAAGTATCTATAAGGATAGGTCCTGGTAGGGATAGAGGCACACTCACTTCAGAAAGTATCTACAAGGATAGGTCCTGGCAGGGATAGAGGAACACTCACTACAGAAAGTGTCTACAAGGATAGGTCCTGGCAGGGATAGAGGCACACTCACTTCAGAAAGTATCTACAAGGATAGGTCCTGGTAGGGACAGAGGCACACTCACTACAGAAAGTATCTACAAGGGTAGGTCCTGGCAGGGATAGAGGAACACTCACTACAGAAAGTATCTACAAGGATAGGTCCTGGCAGGGATAGAGGCACACTCAATTCAGAAAGTATCTACAAGGATAGGTCCTGGTAGGGACAGAGCACACTCACTACAAGTATCTACAAGGATATAGGTCCTGGCAGGGAGAGTAGAGGTACACTCACGACAGAAAGTATCACAAGGATGAGTTTTGGCAGGGACAGGCACACTCACTACAGAGAAAGTATCTACAAGGATGGAGTCCTAGCAGGGATAAGAAGCACCACCTCACTACAAAGTATCACAAAGGATAGGTCCTGGCGGGATAAGAGGTACACTCACTACAGAAGTATCTACAAGGATGGGTCCTGGCAGGGATGAGCACACTCCTGCAAGAAAGTATCTACAAGGATAGGTCCTGGCAGGGATAGAGGCACACTCACTACAGAAAGTATCTATAAGGAGAGGTCCTGGCAGGGATAGAGGTACACTCACTACAGAAAGTATCTACAAGGATAGGTCCTGGCAGGGATAGAGGCACACTCACTACAGAAAGTATCTACAAGGATAGCTCCTGGCAGGGATAGAGGCACTCACTACAGAAAGTATCTACAAGGATAAGTCCTGGTAGGGACAGAGGAACACTCACTACAGAAAGTATCTACAAGGATAGGTCCTGGCAGGGATAGAGGTACACTCACTACAGAAAGTATCTACAAGGATAGGTCCTGATAGGGACAGAGGCACACTCACTACAGAAAGTATCTACAGGATAGGTCCTGGCGGGGATAGGCGTGCACTCCCGCGACCAAGAAAGTATCTACAAGGATAGGTCCTGGTAGGGACAGAGGAACACTCACTATAGAAAGTATCTACAAGGATAGGTCCTGGCAGGGATAGAGGTACACTCACTACAGAAAGTTTCTACAAGGATAGGTCCTGGTAGGGACAGAGGCACACTCACTACAGAAAGTATCTACAAGGATAGGTCCTGGTAGGGACAGAGGCACACTCACTACAGAAAATATCTACAAGGATAGGTCCTGGTAGGGATAGAGGCACACTCACTTCAGAAAGTATCTACAAGGATCGGTCCTGGCAGGGATAGAGGAACACTCACTACAGAAAGTGTCTACAAGGATAGGTCCTGGCAGGGATAGAGGCACACTCACTTCAGAAAGTATCTACAAGGATAGGTCCTGGTAGGGACAGAGGCACACTCACTACAGAAAGTATCTACAAGGATAGGTCCTGGCAGGGATAGAGGTACACTCACTACAGAAAGTATCTACAAGGATAGGTCCTGGTAGGGATAGAGGCACACTCACTTCAGAAAGTATCTACAAGGATAGGTCCTGGCAGGGATAGAGGAACACTCACTACAGAAAGTGTCTACAAGGATAGGTCCTGGCAGGGATAGAGGTACACTCACTTCAGAAAGTATCTACAAGGATAGGTCCTGGTAGGGACAGAGGCACACTCACTACAGAAAGTATCTACAAGGGTAGGTCCTGGCAGGGATAGAGGAACACTCACTACAGAAAGTATCTACAAGGATAGGTCCTGGCAGGGATAGAGGCACACTCACTTCAGAAAGTATCTACAGGGATAGGTCCTGGTAGGGACAGAGGCACACTCACTACAGAAAGTATCTACAAGGATAGGTCCTGGCAGGGATAGAGGTACACTCACGACAGAAAGTATCTACAAGGATAGGTCCTGACAGGGACAGAGGCACACTCACTACAGAAAGTATCTACAAGGATAGGTCCTGGCAGGGATAGAGGTACACTCACTACAGAAAGTATCTACAAGGATAGGTTCTGGCAGGGACAGAGGAACACTCACTACAGAAAGTATCTACAAGGATAGGTCCTGGTAGGGACAGAGGAACACTCACTACGGAAAGTATCTACAAGGATAGGTCCTGGCAGGGATAGAGGAACACTCACTACGGAAAGTATCTACAAGGATAGGTCCTGGCAGGGATAGAGGTACACTCACTACAGAAAGTATCTACAAGTGTAGGTCCTGACAGGGATAGAGGTACACTCACTACAGAAAGTATCTACAAGGATAGGTTCTGGCAGGGACAGAGGCACACTCACTACAGAAAGTATCTACAAGGATAGGTCCTGGCAGGGACAGAGGCACACTCACTACAGAAAGTATCTACAAGGATAGGTCCTGGCAGGGATAGAGGTACACTCACTACAGAAAGTACCTACAAGGATAGGTCCTGGTAGGGACAGAGGAACACTCACTACATAAAGTATCTAGAAGGATAGGTCCTGGAAGGGACAGAGGTACACTCACTACAGAAAGTATCTACAAGGATAGGTCCTGGCAAGGATAGAGGTACACTTATTACAGAGAGTATCTACAAGGATAGGTCCCAGGATAGAGGCACACCACTACAGAAAGTATCTATAAGGAGAGGTCCTGGCAGGGATAGAGGCACACTCACTACAGAAAGTATCTATAAGGATAGGTCCTGGCAGGGATAGAGGCACACTCACTACAGAAAGTATCTATAAGGAGAGGTCCTGGCAGGGATAGAGGTACACTCACTACAGAAAGTATCTACAAGGATAGCTCCTGGCAGGGATAGAGGCACTCACTACAGAAAGTATCTACAAGGATAAGTCCTGGTAGGGACAGAGGAACACTCACTACAGAAAGATTCATGCAAGGATAGGTCCTGGCAGGGATAGAGGTGCACTCACTACAGAAAGTACCTACAAGGATAGGTCCTGGTAGGGACAGAGGAACACTCACTACATAAAGTATCTAGGATAGGTCCTGGAAGGGACAGAGGTACACTCACTACAGAAAGTATCTACAAGGATAGGTCCTGGTAGGGACAGAGGCACACTCACTACAGAAAGTATCTACAAGGATAGGTCCTGGTAGGGACAGAGGCACACTCACTACAGAAAGTATCTACAAGGATAGGTCCTGGTAGGGATAGAGGCACACTCACTTCAGAAAGTATCTACAAGGATAGGTCCTGGTATGGACAGAGGAACACTCACTACAGAAAGTATCTAGGATAGGTCCTGGCAGGGATAGAGGTACACTCACTACAGAAAGTATCTACAAGGATAGGTCCTGGTAGGGACAGAGGCACACTCACTACAGAAAGTATCTACAAGGATAGGTGCTGGTAGGACAGAGGCACACTTCACTACAGAGAAAGTACCTACTAGGGGATAGGGTCCCGGCAGTAGAGAGGGCACTCACTACATAAAGTATCTAGAAGGATAGGTCCTGGAAGGGACAGAGGTACACTCACTACAGAAAGTATCTACAAGGATAGGTCCTGGTAGGGACAGAGGCACACTCACTACAGAAAGTATCTACAAGGATAGGTCCTGGTAGGGACAGAGGCACACTCACTACAGAAAGTATCTACAAGGATAGGTCCTGGTAGGGATAGAGGCACACTCACTTCAGAAAGTATCTACAAGGATAGGTCCTGGCAGGGATAGAGGCACACTACCAGAAAGCATTCACAAGGATAGGTCCTGGTAGGACAGAGGCACACCTACTACAGAAAGTATCTACAAGGATAGTCCTGGGTGGACAGAGGCATGCACCACAGAAAGTACGATAAGGATAGGTCCTGGTAGACATAGAGGCACTCACTTCAGAAAGTATTCAAGGATAGGGTCCTGCAGGGATAGAGAACACTCACTACAGAAAGTGTCTACAAGGATAGGTCCTGGCAGGATGGAAAGGCATGCACTCACTTCAGAAAGCATCTACAAGGATAGGTCCCGGTAGTAGACAGAGGCACACCTCACTGCTGCAGAGTATCTACAAGGGTAGGTCCTGGCAGGGATAGAGAACACTCACTACAGAAAGTAGCATCTACAAGGATAGGTCCTGGCAGGGCTAGAGGCACACCACCAGAAAGTATCTACAAGGATAGGTCCTGGTAGGGACAGAGGCACACTCACTACAGAAAGTATCTACAAGGATAGGTCCTGGCAGGGATAGAGGTACACTCACGACAGAAAGTATCTACAAGGATAGGTCTTGGCAGGGACAGAGGCACACTCACTACAGAAAGTATCTACAAGGATAGGTCCTGGCAGGGATAGAGGCACACTCACTACAGAAAGTATCTACAAGGATAGGTCCTGGCAGGGATAGAGGTACACTCACTACAGAAAGTATCTATAAGGATAGGTCCTGGCAGGGAGAGAGGTACACTCACTACAGAAAGTATCTACAAGGATAGGTCCTGGCAGGGATAGAGGCACACTCACTACAGAAAGTATCTATAAGGAGAGGTCCTGGCAGGGATAGAGGTACACTCACTACAGAAAGTATCTACAAGGATAAGTCCTGGCAGGGATAGAGGCACACTCACTACAGAAAGTATCTACAAGGATAGGTCCTGGCAGGGATAGAGGCACTCACAGAAAGTATCTACAAGGACAAGTCCTGGTAGGGACAGAGAACTCACTACAGAAAGTATCTACAAGGATAGGTCCTGGCAGGGATAGAGGTACACTCACTACAGAAAGTATCTACAAGGATAGGTCCTGATAGGGACAGAGGCACACTCACTACAGAAAGTATCTACATGGATAGGTCCTGGCAGGGATAGAGGTACACTCACTACAGAAAGTATCTACAAGGATAGGTCCTGATTGGGACAGAGGCACACTCACTACAGAAAGTATCTACAAGGATAGGTCCTGGCAGGGATAGAGGTACACTCACTACAGAAAGTATCTACAAGGATAGGTCCTGGTAGGGACAGAGGCACACTCACTACAGAAAGTATCTACAAGGATAGGTCCTGGTAGGGACAGAGGCACACTCACTACAGAAAGTATCTACAAGGATAGGTCCTGGTAGGGATAGAGGCACACTCACTTCAGAAAGTATCTACAAGGATAGGTCCTGGCAGGGATAGAGGAACACTCACTACAGAAAGTGTCTACAAGGATAGGTCCTGGCAGGGATAGAGGCACACTCACTTCAGAAAGTATCTACAAGGATAGGTCCTGGTAGGGACAGAGGCACACTCACTACAGAAAGTATCTACAAGGATAGGTCCTGGCAGGGATAGAGGTACACTCACTACAGAAAGTATCTACAAGGATAGGTCCTGGTAGGGATAGAGGCACACTCACTTCAGAAAGTATCTACAAGGATAGGTCCTGGCAGGGATAGAGGAACACTCACTACAGAAAGTGTCTACAAGGATAGGTCCTGGCAGGGATAGAGGCACACTCACTTCAGAAAGTATCTACAAGGATAGGTCCTGGTAGGGACAGAGGCACACTCACTACAGAAAGTATCTACAAGGGTAGGTCCTGGCAGGGATAGAGGAACACTCACTACAAGTATTCAAGGCGATAGGTCCCAGATAGAGGCACACCTGCAAGTATCTACAGGGATAGGTCCCAGGTGAGACAGAGGCACACTCACTACAGAAAGTATCTACAAGGATAGGTCCTGGCAGGGATAGAGGTACACTCACGACAGAAAGTATCTACAAGGATAGGTCCTGATAGGGACAGAGGCACACTCACTACAGAAAGTATCTACAAGGATAGGTCCTGGCAGGGATAGAGGTACACTCACTACAGAAAGTATCTACAAGGATAGGTTCTGGCAGGGACAGAGGAACACTCACTACAGAAAGTATCTACAAGGATAGGTCCTGGTAGGGACAGAGGAACACTCACTACGGAAAGTATCTACAAGGATAGGTCCTGGCAGGGATAGAGGAACACTCACTACGGAAAGTATCTACAAGGATAGGTCCTGGCAGGGATAGAGGTACACTCACTACAGAAAGTATCTACAAGTGTAGGTCCTGACAGGGATAGAGGTACACTCACTACAGAAAGTATCTACAAGGATAGGTTCTGGCAGGGACAGAGGCACACTCACTACAGAAAGTATCTACAAGGATAGGTCCTGGCAGGGACAGAGGCACACTCACTACAGAAAGTATCTACAAGGATAGGTCCTGGCAGGGATAGAGGTACACTCACTACAGAAAGTACCTACAAGGATAGGTCCTGGTAGGGACAGAGGAACACTCACTACATAAAGTATCTAGAAGGATAGGTCCTGGAAGGGACAGAGGTACACTCACTACAGAAAGTATCTACAAGGATAGGTCCTGGCAAGGATAGAGGTACACTTATTACAGAGAGTATCTACAAGGATAGGTCCTGGCAGGGATAGAGGCACACTCACTACAGAAAGTATCTACAAGGAGAGGTCCTGGCAGGGATAGAGGCACACTCACTACAGAAAGTATCTACAAGGATAGGTCCTGGCAGGGATAGAGGCACACTCACTACAGAAAGTATCTATAAGGAGAGGTCCTGGCAGGGATAGAGGTACACTCACTACAGAAAGCATCTACAAGCATAGGTCCTGGCAGGGTTAGAGGCACACTCACTACAGAAAGTATCTACAAGGATAGCTCCTGGCAGGGATAGAGGAACACTCACTACAGAAAGTATCTACAAGGATAAGTCCTGGTAGGGACAGAGGAACACTCACTACAGAAAGTATCTACAAGGATAGGTCCTGGCAGGGATAGAGGTACACTCACTACAGAAAGTATCTAAGGGCGATAGTTCCGGGGTAGGGATAGAGGCACACTCACTACAGAAAGTATCTATATGATAGCTCCTGGCAGGACAGAGGTAACACTCACTACAGTATTCACAAGACAGGTCCTGCAGGGACAGAGGTACACTCACTGCAGAAAGTATCTACAAGGATAGGTCCCTGCAGGGATAGAGGCACACCTACCACAGAAAGTATCTACAAGGATAGGTCCTGGCAGGGATAGAGGCACACTCACTACAAAAAGTATCTACAAGGATAGGTCCTGGCAGGGATAGAGGTACACTCACTACAGAAAGTATCAACAAGGATAGGTCCTGGCAGGGATAGAGGTACACTCACTACAGAAAGTATCTACAAGGATAGGTCCTGGCAGGGATAGAAGTACACTCACTACAGAAAGTATCTACAAGGATAGGTCCTGGCAGGGATAGAGGTACACTCACTACAGAAAGTATCTATAAGGATAGGACCTGGCAGGGATAGAGGTACACTCACTACAGAAAGTATCAACAACGATAGGTCCTGGCAGGGATAGAGGTACACTCACTACAGAAAGTATCTACAAGGATAGGTCCTGGCAGGGATAGAGGCACACTCACTACAGAAAGTATCTATAAGGAGAGGTCCTGGCAGGGATAGAGGCACACTCACTACAGAAAGTATCTCCATGTGATAGGTCCCAGTAGGGATAGAGGCACACCTCACTACAGAAAGCATGTACAAGGATAGGTCCTGGCAGGGATAGAGTGCACACCTACTACAGAAAGTATCTACATGACAGGGTCCTGGCAGGACAGAGGCACACTCACTACAGAAAGTATCTATAAGGATAGGTCCTGGCAGGACAGAGGTACACACTCACTAAGAAAGTATTCACAAGGATAGGTCCTGGCAGGGATAGGAGGCACACTCACTACAGAAAGCATCTACAAGGATAGTCCTGGCAGGACAGAGGCACACCTCACTGCTAAGAGCATTCACAAGCAAGACAGGTCCTGGCAGGGATAGAGGCACACTCACTGCTGGTGAAAGTATCTACAAGGATAGGTCCTGGCAGGGATAGAGGCACACTCACTACAGAAAGTATCTACAAGGATAGGTCCTGGCAGGGATAGACGTACACTCACTACAGAAAGTATCTACAAGGATAGGTCCTAGCAGGGATAGAGGCACACTCACTACAGAAAGTATCTACAAGGATAGGTCCTGGCAGGGTTAGAGGCACACTCACTACAGAAAGTATCTATAAGGAGAGGTCCTGGCAGGGATAGCGGTACACTCACTACAGAAAGAATCTACAAGGATAGGTCCTGGCAGGGATAGAGGCACACTCACTACAGAAAGTATCTACAAGGATAGGTCCTGGTAGGGACAGAGGAACACTCACTACAGAAAGTATCTACAAGGATAGGTCCTGGCAGGGATAGAGGTACAGTCACTACAGAAAGTATCTACAAGGATAGGTCCTGGCAGGGACAGAGGCACACTCACTACAGAAAGTATCTACAAGGATAGGTTCTGGCAGGGACAGAGGCACACTCACTATAGAAAGTATCTACAAGGATAGGTCCTGGCAGGGATAGAGGTACACTCACTACAGAAAGTATCTACAAGGATAGGTCCTGTCAGGGATAGAGGTACACTCACTACAGAAAGTATCTACAAGGATAGGTCGTGGCAGGGATAGAGGTACACTCACTACAGAAAGTATCTACAAGGATAGGTCCTGGCAGGGATAGAGGTACACTCACTACAGAAAGTATCTACAAGGATAGCTCCTGGCAGGGATAGAGGAACACTCACTACAGAAAGTATCTACAAGGATAGGTCCTGGCAGGGATAGAGGTACACTCACTACAGAAAGTATCTACAAGGATAGGTCCTGGCAGGGATAGAGGTACACTCACTACAGAAAGTATCTACAAGAATAGGTCCTGGCAGGGATAGAGGTACACTCACTACAGAGAAGTATCTACAGGGGCTAGGTTACTGGCGGGGATGAGGTACACTCACTACAGAGAAAGTATCTGCAAGGATAGGTCCAGGCGGGGATAGAGTGCACTATTACAAAAGAGTATAAACAGAAGGATAGGTCCAGGCAGGGATGGGGTGCACACTCACTACAGAGAAACATCTACAAGGATGGGTCCTGGCAGACAGAACACTCACTACAGAAAGTATCTGCAGGATAGGTCCTGGCAGGGATGAAGTACACTCACTACAGAAGTATCTACAAGGATAGGTCCTGGCAGGGATAGAGGAACACTCACTACAGAAAGTATCTAGAAGAATAGGTCCTGGCAGGAATAGAGGAACACTCACTACAGACCGTATCTAAAAGGATAGGTCCTGGGAGGGATAGAGGAACACTCACTACAGAAAGTATCTACAAGGATAGGTCCTGGCAGGGATAGAGGAACACTCACTACAGAAAGTATCTACAAGGATAGGTCCTGGCAGGGATAGAGGAACATTCACTACAGAACGTATCTACAAGGATAGGTCCTGGCAGGGATAGAGGAACACTTACTACAGAAAGTATCTACAAGGATAGGTCCTGGCAGGGATAGAGGTAACTCAATACAGAACGTATCTACAAGGATAGGTCCTGGCAGGGATAGAGGTAACTCAATACAGAAAGTATCTACAAGGATAGGTCCTGGTAGGGACAGAGGCACACTCACTACAGAAAGTATCTACAAGGATAGGTCCTGGTAGGGATAGAGGCACACTCACTTCAGAAAGTATCTACAAGGATAGGTCCTGGCAGGGATAGAGGAACACTCACTACAGAAAGTGTCTACAAGGATAGGTCCTGGCAGGGATAGAGGCACACTCACTTCAGAAAGTATCTACAAGGATAGGTCCTGGTAGGGACAGAGGCACACTCACTACAGAAAGTATCTACAAGGATAGGTCCTGGCAGGGATAGAGGAACACTCACTACAGAAAGTATCTACAAGGATAGGTCCTGGCAGGGATAGAGGCACACTCACTTCAGAAAGTATCTACAAGGATAGGTCCTGGTAGGGACAGAGGCACACTCACTACAGAAAGTATCTACAAGGGTAGGTCCTGGCAGGGATAGAGGAACACTCACTACAGAAAGTATCTACAAGGATAGGTCCTGGCAGGGATAGAGGCACACTCACTTCAGAAAGTATCTACAGGGATAGGTCCTGGTAGGGACAGAGGCACACTCACTACAGAAAGTATCTACAAGGATAGGTCCTGGCAGGGATAGAGGTACACTCACGACAGAAAGTATCTACAAGGATAGGTTTTGGCAGGGACAGAGGCACACTCACTACAGAAAGTATCTACAAGGATAGGTCCTGGCAGAGATAGAGGCACACTCACTACAGAAAGTATAAACAAGGATAGGTCCGAGTAGGGATAGAGGTACACTCACTACAGAAAGTATCTACAAGGATAGGTCCTGGAAGGGACAGAGGCACACTCACTACAGAAAGTATCTACAAGGATAGGTCCGAGTAGGGATAGAGGTACACTTACTACAGAAAGTATCTACAAGGATAGGTCCTGGAAGGGACAGAGGCACACTCACTATAGAAAGTATCTACAAGGATAGTACCTGGCAGGGATAGAGGCACACTCACTACAGAAAGTATAGACAAGGATAGCTCCTGGCAGGGATAGAGGTACACTAACTACAGAATGTATCTACAAGGATAGGTCCTGGCAGGGATAGAGGCACACTCACTACAGAAAGTATCTATAAGGAGAGGTCCTGGCAGGGATAGAGGCACACTCACTACAGAAAGTATCTATAAGGATAGGTCCTGGCAGGGATAGAGGCACACTCACTACAGAAAGTATCTATAAGGAGAGGTCCTGGCAGGGATAGAGGTACACTCACTACAGAAAGTATCTACAAGGATAGCTCCTGGCAGGGATAGAGGCACTCACTACAGAAAGTATCTACAAGGATAAGTCCTGGTAGGGACAGAGGAACACTCACTACAGAAAGTATCTACAAGGATAGGTCCTGGCAGGGATAGAGGTACACTCACTACAGAAAGTATCTACAAGGATAGGTCCTGGCAGGGATAGAGGTACACTCACTACAGGAAGTATCTACAAGTGTAGGTCCTGGCAGGGATAGAGGCACACTCACTACAGAAAGTATCTACAAGGATAGGTTCTGGCAGGGACAGAGGAACACTCACTACAGAAAGTATCTACAAGGATAGGTCCTGGTAGGGACAGAGGAACACTCACTACGGAAAGTATCTACAAGGATAGGTCCTGGCAGGGATAGAGGAACACTCACGACGGAAGGTATCTACAAGGATAGGTCCTGGCAGGGATAGAGGTACACTCACTACAGAAAGTATCTACAAGTTTAGGTCCTGACAGGGATAGAGGTACACTCACTACAGAAAGTATCTACAAGGATAGGTTCTGGCAGGGACAGAGGCACACTCACTACAGAAAGTATCTACAAGGATAGGTCCTGGCAGGGAGAGAGGTACACTCACTACAGAAAGTATCTACAAGAATAGGTCCTGGCAGGGATAGAGGTACACTCACTACAGAAAGTATCTACAAGGATAGGTCCAGGCAGGGATAGAGGTACACTAACTACAAAAAGTATAAACAAGGATAGGTCCAGGCAGGGATAGAGGTACACTCACTACAGAAAGTATCTACAAGGATAGGTCCTGGCAGGGATAGAGGAACACTCACTACAGAAAGTATCTACAAGGATAGGTCCTGGCAGGGATAGAGGCACACTCACTTCAGAAAGTATCTACAAGGATAGGTTCTGGTAGGGACAGAGGCACACTCACTACAGAAAGTATCTACAAGGATAGGTCCTGGCAGGGATAGAGGTACACTCACGACAGAAAGTATCTACAAGGATAGGTTTTGGCAGGGACAGAGGTACACTCACTACAGAAAGTATCTACAAGGATAGGTCCTGGCAGGGATAGAGGCACACTCACTACAGAAAGTATAGACAAGGATAGGTCCGAGTAGGGATAGAGGTACACTCACTACAGAAAGTATCTACAAGGATAGGTCCTGGAAGGGACAGAGGCACACTCACTACAGAAAGTATCTACAAGGATAGGTCCGAGTAGGGATAGAGGTACACTCACTACAGAAAGTATCTACAAGGATAGGTCCTGGAAGGGACAGAGGCACACTCACTATAGAAAGTATCTACAAGGATAGTACCTGGCAGGGATAGAGGCACACTCACTACAGAAAGTATAGACAAGGATAGCTCCTGGCAGGGATAGAGGTACACTAACTACAGAATGTATCTACAAGGATAGGTCCTGGCAGGGATAGAGGCACAATCACTACAGAAAGTATCTATAAGGAGAGGTCCTGGCAGGGATAGAGGTACACTCACTACAGAAAGTATCTATAAGGATAGGTCCTGGCAGGGATAGAGGCACAATCACTACAGAAAGTATCTATAAGGAGAGGTCCTGGCAGGGATAGAGGTACACTCACTACAGAAAGTATCTACAAGGATAGCTCCTGGCAGGGATAGAGGCACTCACTACAGAAAGTATCTACAAAGATAAGTCCTGGTAGGGACAGAGGAACACTCACTACAGAAAGTATCTACAAGGATAGGTCCTGGCAGGGATAGAGGTACACTCACTACAGAAAGTATCTACAAGGATAGGTCCTGATAGGGACAGAGGCACACTCACTACAGAAAGTATCTACAAGGATAGGTCCTGGCAGGGATAGAGGTACACTCACTACAGAAAGTATCTACAAGGATAGGTTCTGGCAGGGACAGAGGAACACTCACTACAGAAAGTATCTACAAGGATAGGTCCTGGTAGGGACAGAGGAACACTCACTACGGAAAGTATCTACAAGGATAGGTCCTGGCAGGGATAGAGGAACACTCACTACGGAAAGTATCTACAAGGATAGGTCCTGGCAGGGATAGAGGTACACTCACTACAGAAAGTATCTACAAGTGTAGGTCCTGACAGGGATAGAGGTACACTCACTAAAGAAAGTATCTACAAGGATAGGTTCTGGCAGGGACAGAGGCACACTCACTACAGAAAGTATCTACAAGGATAGGTCCTGGCAGGGACAGAGGCACACTCACTATAGAAAGTATCTACAAGGATAGGTCCTGGCAGGGATAGAGGTGCACTCACTACAGAAAGTACCTACAAGGATAGGTCCTGGTAGGGACAGAGGAACACTCACTACATAAAGTATCTAGGATAGGTCCTGGAAGGGACAGAGGTACACTCACTACAGAAAGTATCTACAAGGATAGGTCCTGGTAGGGACAGAGGCACACTCACTACAGAAAGTATCTACAAGGATAGGTCCTGGTAGGGACAGAGGCACACTCACTACAGAAAGTATCTACAAGGATAGGTCCTGGTAGGGATAGAGGCACACTCACTTCAGAAAGTATCTACAAGGATAGGTCCTGGTATGGACAGAGGAACACTCACTACAGAAAGTATCTAGGATAGGTCCTGGCAGGGATAGAGGTACACTCACTACAGAAAGTATCTACAAGGATAGGTCCTGGTAGGGACAGAGGCACACTCACTACAGAAAGTATCTACAAGGATAGGTGCTGGTAGGGACAGAGGCACACTCACTACAGAAAGTACCTACAAGGATAGGTCCTGGTAGGGACAGAGGAACACTCACTACATAAAGTATCTAGAAGGATAGGTCCTGGAAGGGACAGAGGTACACTCACTACAGAAAGTATCTACAAGGATAGGTTCTGGTAGGGAGAGAGGCACACTCACTACAGAAAGTATCTACAAGGATAGGTCCTGGTAGGGACAGAGGCACACTCACTACAGAAAGTATCTAAAGGGATAGGTCCTGGTAGGGATAGAGGCACACTCACTTCAGAAAGTATCTACAAGGATAGGTCCTGGCAGGGATAGAGGAACACTCACTACAGAAAGTGTCTACAAGGATAGGTCCTGGCAGGCATAGAGGCACACTCACTTCAGAAAGTATCTACAAGGATAGGTCCTGGTAGGGACAGAGGCACACTCACTACAGAAAGTATCTACAAGGATAGGTCCTGGCAGGGATAGAGGTACACTCACTACAGAAGGTATCTATAAGGATAGGTCCTGGTAGGGATAGAGGCACACTCACTTCAGAAAGTATCTACAAGGATAGGTCCTGGCAGGGATAGAGGAACACTCACTACAGAAAGTGTCTACAAGGATAGGTCCTGGCAGGGATAGAGGCACACTCACTTCAGAAAGTATCTACAAGGATAGGTCCTGGTAGGGACAGAGGCACACTCACTACAGAAAGTATCTACAAGGGTAGGTCCTGGCAGGGATAGAGGAACACTCACTACAGAAAGTATCTACAAGGATAGGTCCTGGCAGGGATAGAGGCACACTCACTTCAGAAAGTATCTACAAGGATAGGTCCTGGTAGGGACAGAGGAACACTCACTACAGAAAGTATCTACATGGATAGGTCCTGATAGGGACAGAGGCACACTCACTACAGAAAGTATCTACAAGGATAAGTCCTGGTAGGGACAGAGGAACACTCACTACAGAAAGTATCTACAAGGATAGGTCGTGGCAGGGATAGAGGTACACTCACTACAGAAAGTATCTACAAGGATAGGTCCTGGCAGGGATAGAGGCACACTCACTACAGAAAGTATCTACAAGGATAGGTCCTGGCAGGGATAGAGGCACACTCACTACAGAAAGTATCTATAAGGAGAGGTCCTGGCAGGGATAGAGGTACACTCACTACAGAAAGTATCTACAAGGATAGGTCCTGGCAGGGATAGAGGCACACTCACTACAGAAAGTATCTACAAGGATAGCTCCTGGCAGGGATAGAGGCACTCACTACAGAAAGTATCTACAAGGATAAGTCCTGGTAGGGACAGAGGAACACTCACTACAGAAAGTATCTACAAGGATAGGTCCTGGCAGGGATAGAGGTACACTCACTACAGAAAGTATCTACAAGGATAGGTCCTGATAGGGACAGAGGCACACTCACTACAGAAAGTATCTACAAGGATAGGTCCTGGCAGGGATAGAGGTACACTCACGACAGAAAGTATCTACAAGGATAGGTTTTGGCAGGGACAGAGGTACACTCACTACAGAAAGTATCTACAAGGATAGGTCCTGGCAGGGATAGAGGCACACTCACTACAGAAAGTATCTACAAGGATAGGTCCTGGCAGGGATAGAGGTACACTCACTACAGAAAGTATCTACAAGGATAGGTCCTGGCAGGGATAGAGGCACACTCACTACAGAAAGTATCTACAAGGATAGGTCCTGGCAGGGATAGAGGCACACTCACTACAGAAAGTATCTATAAGGAGAGGTTCTGGCAGGGATAGAGGTACACTCACTACAGAAAGTATCTACAAGGATAGGTCCTGGCAGGGATAGAGGCACACTCACTACAGAAAGTATCTACAAGGATAGGTCCTGGTAGGGACAGAGGAACACTCACTACAGAAAGTATCTACAAGGATAGGTCCTGGTAGGGACAGAGGAACACTCACTACAGAAAGTATCTACAAGGATAGGTCCTGGCAGAGATAGAGGTACACTCACTACAAAAAGTATCTACAAGGATAGGTCCTGGTAGGGACAGAGGCACACTCACTACAGAAAGTATCTACAAGGATAGGTCTTGGTAGGGACAAAGGCACACTCACTACAGAAAGTATCTACAAGGATAGGTCCTGGTAGGGATAGAGGCACACTCACTTCAGAAAGTATCTACAAGGATAGGTCCTGGCAGGGATAGAGGAACACTCACTACAGAAAGTGTCTACAAGGATAGGTCCTGGCAGGGATAGAGGCACACTCACTTCAGAAAGTATCTACAAGGATAGGTCCTGGTAGGGACAGAGGCACACTCACTACAGAAAGTATCTACAAGGATAGGTCCTGGCAGGGATAGAGGTACACTCACTACAGAAAGTATCTACAAGGATAGGTCCTGGTAGGGATAGAGGCACACTCACTTCAGAAAGTATCTACAAGGATAGGTCCTGGCAGGGATAGAGGAACACTCACTACAGAAAGTGTCTACAAGGATAGGTCCTGGCAGGGATAGAGGTACACTCACTTCAGAAAGTATCTACAAGGATAGGTCCTGGTAGGGACAGAGGCACACTCACTACAGAAAGTATCTACAAGGGTAGGTCCTGGCAGGGATAGAGGAACACTCACTACAGAAAGTATCTACAAGGATAGGTCCTGACAGGGATAGAGGCACACTCACTTCAGAAAGTATCTACAGGGATAGGTCCTGGTAGGGACAGAGGCACACTCACTACAGAAAGTATCTACAAGGATAGGTCCTGGCAGGGATAGAGGTACACTCACGACAGAAAGTATCTACAAGGATAGGTTTTGGCAGGGACAGAGGCACACTCACTACAGAAAGTATCTACAAGGATAGGTCCTGGCAGGGATAGAGGCACTGGGTACTACAGAAAAGTATAGACAAGGATAGGTCCGAGTAGATAGGAGGCACACTCACTACAGAAAGCACTACAAGGATAGGTCCTGGAAGGGACAGAGGCATACCTTACTGTTATGGTGCATTTCCACAAGGATAGGGTCCGAGTAGGATAGAGGTACACCTTACCAGTAGCATCTACATGATAGTCCTGGAAGGGGACAGAGGCACACCTTAACATAGAAAGTATCTAAGGCGATAGTACCTGCAGGGATAGGCACACTCACTACAGAAAGCAGGACAAGGATAGCTCCTGGCAGGGATAGAGGCACAATTAACCATACAATGTATCTACAAGGATAGGTCCTGCAGGATAGAGGCACACCACTACAGAAAGTATCTACAAGGATAGGTCCTGGCAGGGATAGAGGTACACTCACTACAGAAAGTATCTACAGGGATAGGTCCTGGCAGGGACAGAGGCACACTCACTACAGAAAGTATCTATAAGGATAGGTCCTGGCAGGGACAGAGGCACACTCACTACAGAAAGTATCTACAAGGATAGGTCCTGGCAGGGACAGAGGCACACTCACTACAGAAAGTATTTATAAGGATAGGTCCTGGCAGGGATAGAGGCACACTCGCTACAGAAAGTATCTACAAGGATAGGTCCTGGCAGGGATAGAGGTACACTCACTACAGAAAGTATCTACAAGTGTAGGTCCTGACAGGGCTAGAGGTACACTCACTACAGAAAGTATCTACAAGGATAGGTTCTGGCAGGGACAGAGGCACACTCACTACAGAAAGTATCTACAAGGATAGGTCCTGGCAGGGACAGAGGCACACTCACTACAGAAAGTATCTACAAGGATAGGTCCTGGCAGGGATAGAGGCACACTCACTACAGAAAGTACCTACAAGGAAAGGTCCTGGTAGGGACAGAGGAACACTCACTACATAAAGTATCTAGAAGGATAGGTCCTGGAAGGGACAGAGGTACACTCACTACAGAAAGTATCTACAAGGATAGGTCTCAGGGATAGAGGCACACCTACTACAGAAAGTATCTACAAGGATAGGTCCTGGCAGGGATAGAGGTACACTCACTACAGAAAGTATCTACAAGGATAGGTCCTGATAGGGACAGAGGCACACTCACTACAGAAAGTATCTACGAGGATAGGTCCTGGCAGGGATAGAGGTACACTCACTACAGAAAGTATCTACAAGTATAGGTTCTGGCAGGGACAGAGGAACACTCACTACAGAAAGTATCTACAAGGATAGGTCCTGGTAGGGACAGAGGAACACTCACTACATAAAGTATCTAGAAGGATAGGTCCTGGAAGGGACAGAGGTACACTCACTACAGAAAGTATCTACAAGGATAGGTCCTGGTAGGGACAGAGGCACACTCACTACAGAAAGTATCTACAAGGATAGGTCCTGGTAGGGACAGAGGCACACTCACTACAGAAAGTATCTACAAGGATAGGTCCTGGTAGGGATAGAGGCACACACCCACTTCAGAAAGTGATTCACAAGGATAGGTCCTGGCAGGGAGAAGAGGAACACCTTACTACAGAAAGTGGCCCATGATGGTGGCCTGCAGGATAGAGGCACACCTACTTCAGAAAGTATCTACAGGGATAGGTCCTGGTAGGGACAGAGGCACACTCACTACAGAAAGTATCTACAAGGATAGGTCCTGGCAGGGATAGAGGTACACTCACGACAGAAAGTATCTACAAGGATAGGTCCTGGTAGGGACAGAGGCACACTCACTACAGAAAGTATCTACAAGGATAGGTCCTGGCAGGGATAGAGGTACACTCACTACAGAAAGTATCTACAAGGATAGGGTCCTGGCAGGGACAGAGGTACACCTACTTCAGAAAGTATTCACAAGGATAGGTCCTGTAGGGACAGAAAGGCACACCACTGGGCGGTGAAAGCATTCACAAGGCAGGTCCTGGCAGGATAGAGGAACACTCACAGCAAAGTACTCCACAAGGATAGGTCCTGGCAGGGATAGAGGCACACTCACTTCAGAAAGTATCTACAGGGATAGGTCCTGGTAGGGACAGAGGCACACTCACTACAGAAAGTATCTACAAGGATAGGTCCTGGCAGGGATAGAGGTACACTCACGACAGAAAGTATCTACAAGGATAGGTTTTGGCAGGGACAGAGGCACACTCACTACAGAAAGTATCTACAAGGATAGGTCCTGGCAGGGATAGAGGCACACTCACTACAGAAAGTATAGACAAGGATAGGTCCGAGTAGGGATAGAGGTACACTCACTACAGAAAGTATCTACAAGGATAGGTCCTGGAAGGGACAGAGGCACACTCACTACAGAAAGTATCTACAAGGATAGGTCCGGGTAGGGATAGAGGTACACTCACTACAGAAAGTATCTACAAGGATAGGTCCTGGAAGGGACAGAGGCACACTCACTATAGAAAGTATCTACAAGGATAGTACCTGGCAGGGATAGAGGCACACTCACTACAGAAAGTATAGACAAGGATAGCTCCTGGCAGGGATAGAGGTACACTAACTACAGAATGTATCTACAAGGATAGGTCCTGGCAGGGATAGAGGCACAATCACTACAGAAAGTATCTATAAGGAGAGGTCCTGGCAGGGATAGAGGTACACTCACTACAGAAAGTATCTATAAGGATAGGTCCTGGCAGGGATAGAGGCACAATCACTACAGAAAGTATCTATAAGGAGAGGTCCTGGCAGGGATAGAGGTACACTCACTACAGAAAGTATCT
>NW_024711881.1:7500-22500 GCF_018991925.1 Homarus americanus | reverse complement strand
ACTATTTGTTGTTACCAATTAGACCTATTTCATTTAGCCCACCAATTCAGATTCTTTGACCCCAGCCCTGATTAGGTCCCTATTTCGTGAGCCCACCAATTAGACCCCATTTCGGCCCCGAGCCACCAATTAGACCCCATTTCGGCCCGACACCAATTAGACCCCATTTCAGCCCCCCAGCCCACCAATTAGACCCTATTTCGGCCTGAGCGGCCTGATTAGACCCTATTTCCAGCCCCCAACCCCACCAATTAGACCCCATTTTCGGCCCCAGGCCCCCCACCAATTAGACCTAATATTTCAGCCCCGAGCCCCCTGGTGAACCCCCATTTTCAGCCCCAGCACAAATTAGACCTAATATTTCCTTCGAGCCACCAATTAGACCCTAGTTCGGCCCAGGCCTGGTGGAGCCTATTTCAGCCCCTAGCCCCACCAATTAGACCTGTTGGCCCTGGTTAAGACTATTTCGGCCCCGAGCCCACCAATTAGACCTAGTTCGGCCGGCACAATTGAACTGTTTATTTGTACCAATTGAACCCTATGCTTCAGCCCCAGCCCACCAATTGAACCCCATTTCCTTCTTCCTGGTGGAGCCTATTTCCTTTATTGCAATTGAACCCCATTTCAGCCAGCCCCACCAACTAGACCCCATTTCAGCCCCAGCCACCAATTAGACCATTTCAGCCCGAGCCCACCAATTGAACCCTATTTCAGCCCTAGCCACCAACAGAACCCATTTCAGCCCCAGCCCACCAATAAGACCCCATTTCAGCTAGCCCCACCAATTAGACCCCATTTCAGCCCCATCCACACCAATTAGACTACGGCCACCCTGAGCCTAATTAGATTTCATCCCCCTAGCCCCACCAATTAGACCCACCCCACACCCACCACCCCCCCTATTTCAACCCCCAGCCCACCAAATTAGACCCTATTTACCTAGCCCACCAATTAGACCCTATTTCGACCCCAGCCCCACCAATTGAACCCTATTTCAGCCCCAGCCCACCAATTGACCCTATTCAACCCCAGCCCCACCAATTAGACCCTATTTCATTGTCCCACCAACTAGACCCCATTTCAGCCCCCACCAATTAGACCCTAGTTCAGCCAGTCCTAGTTAAACCCTATTTCAGCCCCTGGCCCACCAATTAGACCCTATTTCAGCCCCAGCCCACCAATTAGACCCCCATTTCAGCCCCCAGCAGCCCCAAAAACCTCCATGCAAGGGAACAGTCGCTGGGGTCCTTATAGAAAAAAATAGCCCCCAAGTGTCGTTAAGGCATTGGAAACTGTGTAACAAGATGGTTGAAACACCTCTACTGAGACAGGGTGAAGAGTGTAGCACTGTCTTCACACCCCGCCGTCAGTGTCTCGTTTGATCATTTGGGAGGATTTGAACGTTCCTTGAGAGCATATGTATTATCTCGAGTCGAGGACAGCTTTGGTGGTAGCTAGAGTCGAGGACAGGCTTTGGTGGTAGCTAGAGTCGGACAGGCTTTGAGTGGTAGCTAGTGTATGTATATATTATGTATGTGGACCCATATATTACTGTATGTATATATTATGTATGTGCTCATTTATATTTATTCAGCCTAGCCCCAGCGTGTGGCAATGTTATTACCATATCCCCTGCAGCAATTAATGTGCCACAACGGCGTATGGAAGCTGCTAATGTATCACTTGCCGTCGTCTATAGTGACCAGGACTTAGCTGGGGAGCAGTGCTATCACCTCTGTACGCCTCTTATCCAGTAAACCGAATACAAAACTATACAGGTGTTTGTGTTCTCTCTGTATATAGAACTTATTACTAGAACATCTAACATAGCGCGGTCGCGTGAGATTTTGGTTATTACAGTCAGTTAGTGCAAGTTTGTTGAAGCGGCTGATGGATCATGTAGGTCAACCCTAGCGTCATCCTCGAAGAATTTCTCCACTTTGAGCAGGTAATATTGACAGTGATTTTGCATGAAGTGTTTAGTGCATTGTGTGTTTCTAAATTGCCCATTCATATGTGACCTTGTTCGGAAGCAGTTCCAAGGTATGCAGCATGTTCTGGGCATTTTGTGGGGTGTAAGAGGCTCACGGCTTATCCTCTGACCGTTTACAGAGCTGGGCAGGCTGCTCACTATCTCCACCCCCTCCCTCCTGGCGCCGCCTCCACCCCCCCCTCACAGCTGGGGAGTAGGGGCGCTCTGCCTGCCTGGGACACACACGCCCACTGTACTAACACTTGCTTTGACCGCATGGCTTTCTTATATATATTTTATATATATATAACCTGCTTATCTGTGTATTTAATTAAATTTTTTTTTGTCTGAAATCTTGTTGATACGACAGGCTGACCTGGTCAACGCACTGATTTAAGACCTGATACTGAATAAAGTGATTGTCTCATGCTGCAGTAGCCTTCGTGGACCCAGCGCCTGGATGAGTCAAGCAGATGGTCCACAAGATGGATGACCATGACGGCCCAGCTCCACAACATCGCAGCCCATCACCTCAACATTCAGCGTTATCTAGAACATCATTAATAGAGAGAGATAAGCCGAATGAAAATCACAGACATTTGATCGACAAACAAGCAGAGCAAACAGAACCACCAACAGAATAAACAGTGCGGTTTGAAGCCTGATATATCTCGCCTCTGCACCCAACCCCCTGGCTCTAACACCCCTACTGAATGGTCGAAACCTCACCATACTTCCTTCCCCCCAGCCCCACCCTAACAGCAACAAGCGCCACACATCAAGACCCTGAATAGCAATTCAGACTTTCACGAATGGCGGCGGCGGTGGGCAGATTATGCTAATGGTGGATCTCAGAGTTTGTCACCAGCCTAAACAACTCATCCAGCCATCCCCTGGAAGTTCACCAAACATACCCTGCAAAAACCTCTTCTCTGTCTGCCAAATAGCTGGACGTTCTACAACAGCACATCAAAGGACAAAATGAAACTCTGCGCAGAAGGGTATTTAGCTACAGAACAGACAGAATTGAGTCTTTTGGCCTTTATGTACGTCTTAAAGAGGCCTCGGAAGGACCAGATATATGTTTAGACCACCAGCAGTGCAGGGGCCAGTTGAAGCAGGTGATCCTGATGGGTGTTGGGGAATAGAGGAACTTGTCCAACGCCTCCACCTCCCTCGGCTCTTCCTCTTCTTCCAGGATGTGTTGTTGACGATATGTCGCTCTATGAGGCTGCCAGGTGTACTTACCTCTGCCCATCCAGGCTCCCTACTGGCTGTGCGCGCTGTTTCGGTACAGAAAGGACAAAGTCTGCTCTACGCCTTCGCCCTGCGTCCTGCGGTTCATTTGCAGCAACAGTGAGCAGCACCGGAACACAAATTATGTCAGCTATCAGTCTACACTGCAACAGTTGAGCCGTATCAGGCCACTGGTCGCTCACAGTGCGGTGTAAGTACGTACAGTGCAATGTGTGCGATCGTCAGAGCCACAATAACCTTCTTACCGAGCAAGGACACAGCGTCGGCGGAAGCTTCACGCCCTCTGCAACCGAGGCCGCCCACCGCCAAATCAAGCACGACAACCCATAAATCCCACCCATTTTTTAAGGTATACTCCTCATCCCAGGACAAAATCACCCGGTATCAGCGCCATCGTGACCTCAGCTGTATCATCCCATCTCAATGTTGCCCGACACGGCAATTCACAGTCATCGGTCCCCAGCATTTGCGCATACCGCTCTCTCAAACAATCTAGGACCGCCTCCCGAGACCTCCCTTGCATGGCAGATGGTTCACAGATGGCCCCAACCTGATTCACTCTATGCATGTCACAGCAGCAAGGTCTGTCAGGCCTGGATTGACGTCATAAGCCGTCCCGACTCCCTCCTGTCCCTACAGACATTGTCAAGTTGACCATCATCTCCCCGGCTTCCCAAACCTATTCTCGAGGTAAAACGCCAACATGGTGCACAGAGAGCAACAACTACCTGCCGCCTACCCACCTCCCCCACACCTCATTCGGATGTCCTGCTCACACCACTCCTTGGCTCACATTCGACCAGCCACCGTGACTGGCCACAAACGACATGCGACAACTGTGTTCCGACTGGCATCACCCGACACTCAATGCTGTCCAGGTGTATAAGCCGCCTCATCCAAACAACCCAGCCAGCAGATGCCACTCATGATGACAACACACACCGCCCCTTTGGTCCTGTCGGCCGACTTTTCACCGAACAGAAAGTCCTTCCTGGTGCTCCGCCGACCCGTCTCTCTGGTCGGCGGTTGTCATCAGGGCGGCAATGACGACGTCTGCCGCCTGCATCAGCAAGTTCACTAGCCTTTCCATGCGACGTGGGCGTTCTGTACGCCTGCAAACCGACAGAGGCCTCAGTTCTGGCAGGACTTTGCTGCGTTAGCACCGGCGATAAGTCGGCATGTGTTGTCATCGCCCATACCCGCAGTCAACAGCCCGCTGAGCTGCTGTCAAATCTGAAGACCTCATCGCCAAGGTGGCCCACAAGGGAATATTGGCTGCCAGGCCTTCGACCGAGGTCTTCTTGAATCTAACACACCTCCTAACTACCGGACGCTCCTGCAGGTCTTGTGGATGCCTTACCTTCGTTCTTGTGTCCTGCTCTCCTCAATCCTTCTCCAGGTGGCAGGCCAAGACAGAAGTTGTGATCGCCGAGCCACCGAACGTATTCAGGACGTCGTCGCCCTTCACTGCGACCACGCCAGTTCCCTCCCCAGGTTGGTGTCGCCCAAGTCCGTGTTCAGGACCCAACCTCCCTACGTTGGGACAAGTAGGCGTAGTCATGGGTCTCGGCAGGTCACAGGACTACCAGGTGCCATTACCCGGTCGTGTGTGGTGGAAGAACCCCGTTTTCTCCGCCCCATAACAATGCCTTCTGCCTGCAGTGTTGATCCACCCTTCCATGATTGAAGTCCTCGACGCTCGAACGGATCAGAAAAAAGTCCGCTCAAGACTTTGCTACCAGCGTATAGGGGAGGAGGTGTATGTATCAATATATTATGCTGGGATTTATGTATTATCATGTATGTGCTTATGTTATGTAGGTGCCCATTTATATTTATTTAAGCTGCTAGCAGCGTGTGGCAATGTGTACCATATACACGCTTAGTGTGTGCCTGGCGACGTAGGCTGCTAATGTATCACTTGCCCATGCGTCGTCTATGGTAGTTGACCAGGACCTTAGCTAAGGGCAGTGCTAT
Source organism: Homarus americanus (assembly GCF_018991925.1). NCBI lineage: Eukaryota > Metazoa > Arthropoda > Malacostraca > Decapoda > Nephropidae > Homarus > Homarus americanus. The sequence goes on along the minus strand of NW_024711881.1, from coordinate 17,294 downwards.
CACCTCTGTGTACATACTCTTATCAGTAAACCAGACCTACAAAACTATACAGATCATTTGTGTTCTCTCCTGTATATAGAACTTATTACCCAGGCATCTAACAGCTAGAGTCGAGACAGGCTTTGGTGGTAGCTAGAGTCGATGACGAGCCTTTGGTGGTAGCTAGAATCGAGGACGAGCTTTGGTGGTAACTAGAGTCGAGGACAAGCTGGTGGTAGCTAGAGTCGGACATTGGGTCGAGGACAGGTAGGTCTGAGGTTCCCAAGTTTAAGGTTCAAAACACCTGAGCACAATATTCAAATTGATTTACGGAAGTGAGGAAGGACGAGACTGCCTAGTGACTCCTGCAGGATCTGTGTGAGTGGGGTGAGAGGGGGAGGTGAGAGGGGTAGAGATGAGAGGGAGGGAAGTGAGTGGGAATGAGAGGGGGTGGGGAATGAGAGGTGAGTGGGGTGAGAGTGAGTGGGGTGAGGAGAGTGGGAATGAGGAGAATGAGTGGGAATGAGAGGAACGAGACAAATTGTTCCAACAGCTAACAAGGCATTAAACAGCGCTGAAAAATAAATCAATACATTACAGTCATTACAAAATAAATCTAGAATACAATGACATGATGGATAATTACAACTACAGTATAGAATAAAATACAATAATACTGTAATATTGTAATTTTTTAGTTTGAAAATTGACACACAGACAGACAGACAGACAGACAGACGCAGACAGACAGACAGACAGAAGACAAGAGACACAGAAGACAGACAGAGAACAGCACGCAGACAGAGACAGGGCAGACAGACAGACAGACAGCAGACACATAGACAGACACACAGACAGAAGAAAGACAGACAGACACAGACAGCACAGAACAGACAGACAGACAGACAGACAGACAGACAGACAGACAGACAGACAGACAGACAGAGACAGACAGACAGACAGACAGAGCAGACAGACAGACAGACAGGACAGACAGAGCAGGACAGACAGACAGACAGACAGATAAACAGACAGCGCACGCATACAGACAGACAGACAGACAGACAGACAGACAGACAGACAGATGCAGACGGACAGAGAGCAACAGGGAGAACAGACAGACAGACAGACAGGCACGCAGACAGACAGACAGGACGCAGACAGACAGACAGACAGACAGACAGACAGATGAGATAGTGCATATGATAGAGCACACACACACACACACACACACACACACACACACACACACACACACCCTGTTATTTGCGTGTACACCAAACCTGGTCCCACTTCACTTCTCCCTCTCCACACCCTCTCCCTCCCACCACCCCAATACGAGCCTCGTCCAACAGCCCTTGACCTTAATCCCTCTCTCCTCCCCCACTTCACACCCTCCACCCCATCCACAACCCCCTCCCACACCCTCCCCCCATCCACACCCTCCACCCACTCATCCACACCTCTCCCCACCATCCACACCCCACCACCATCCACACCTCCTCCACCCCACTCCATCCACACCTCCTCTCCACCCCACCCCACCATCCACACCCTCCACCCCACTCATCCACACCCTCCACCACCCACTCCACACCTCCTCCACCTCACTCTCCCACACCTCACCCCACTCATCCACCCCTCTACCCACCATCACACCACCTCATTCATACCCTCCACCCACCATCCACCACCACCAACTCATCACCCCTCCTCCACCCCCCACCTCCACACCACCACCACCCACAACCTCACCCACTCATCCACACCTCCACCCCACTCATCCACACCACCCCACTCATCCACACTCCTCCTCCACCCTCATCCCACTCCATCCACACCTCCACCTCCCCACTTCATCCACATTTCCTGCCACCTCATCCACAACTCTCCTGCTGGCTTAACGAGTCACCTTAATAGCCATACCACCACCGTGAATCTACCAACAGCACCTTCATACAGTCACACTATAGTCTCTATGTAATTTATTTGATTTATGAAATATTAATACGTTAGTTTACGTTAGGTTAGGTTAGGATTACGTTAAGCTTAGTTACGTAAAAAGTATAAAATATACAAGACCAATGTGATTTAGACATAATGATATACATTGAATACATTTACAGGGCTGGTTGTACAGAGAGTTGTTTAACAATAATAGATGATGCTGCCTACATTCATGCGCTCTTAGGGCTGAATTATGTTGTATTGTCGGACTGCCCGAGGTGGGACCGGGCAGGCAAAAACCCACCACCACCAAACACAACTGCCTGAGATGGCAAAAGGAGGTGGCGAGATGGTGCTACTTATATCTGGGTTGGGGCAATAACCATGTTGTAGTGGCGGACTGCTCGAGGTGGCGGGGACTCAGGTGGCAGCAGGAGGATATTGCTGCCTACATCCATCAAAGTGGCCTTATGGGCAGAATTATGTATGCTAACGTTTCAAAAGTGTGACCGCAGGTGGCAGAGGTATACGAGATGGTGCTGTTCTTATATCTGCAGGCCATTATGGGCTGAATATGTTGTAGGGTGGCTGCTCGAGGTGGCGGGTACGCAGGTGGCAGAGGCACGTCATATCTCAGTGCTGAATTATGCTTGTAGTGGCGGAATGAGGTGTGTGAACTGCAGGCAGAGTACGAGGATGCAGCTGTCTTATATACCTCAGCGCGGCTCTATGGGCTGAATTATACAGGAAGAACGTTTTAGGTGGGAGGACCGCAGTTGCAGGAAGTGGCGAGGATGGTGCTACCATATCTATCAGTGCGGCTGTTAGCCGAATTAGTTGTAGTCGTGGGGCTGCTCGAGTGGGCGGGGACCGCAGGTGGCAGGAGGTGGCGAGGATGGTGCCGTCTTATATCTATCAGCAAGTATTGTTGGTGGGTCGAATTATGTTGTAGTGGCGACCGTTTGAGGTGTGGGCGTAACGCAGGTGGCAGGAGGTGATATTGTTGTTCATCATCGTTATGCCGAATTATGTTGTGGTGTTAATCGTTTGCGTGGGGGACCGTATATGAGGTATGATGATGCGCCACATCACTAAAAATAATTTAAAAAGAATGCCTGATAGCAAGGTAATTGCTGGTGGCAGGAGGTATGACGATGGTGTTGCTCTTATATCATCGCATGAATTTGAATTATGTTGTAGTGCTGCTGCTCGAGGGCGGTACTCAGAGCAAGGAGGCATGGCTGCCAACCTTCCAGTGCTTGTGGTGGAGGTCACTATGGACACACCAGGCAGAGAGCTGTGCTGGAGTATTCAGCCGAGCATGATCCCGCACCTTTGTACCTCCTCTAGCTGACGTTGCTGGGTGAGTTGAGAAGACGACCAGGCTGGTGACGCACATGTGTGTGTGTGTGTGTGCGTGTGTGTGTGTGTGTGTGTGTGTTAAGACTACAGACGATTATCTTTAAAGTCCTGTCTCCCTAAGCGGATCAATAAGCTAAACCTCGATAAAACTGTGATGGATGGGCCAGAGATGCATGGGGGGAAGGAGGAGGAGAGGGAGGAGGAGGAGGGAGGAGGAGGAAGGAGGGAGGGAGGAGGGAAGGAGTGGAGGGACAGATTTCTTCACTCCAAAATTAAAAGATGATTCAACTTTGTTGTTGTTATGTTGATGTTGTTACAGTTGTTAATGCTGGTGGTAGTGGTTATTGTTGGTTATATCACCATCAGTTCCAAACTCACAATCACCAACCACCATCCACTAGCTCACCAGGCACTTCCAACAACCAGGTGTTAAATGGAGTACCAGCTATATGTAATTTACATAACCCATAGTGTGCTTACAGGTGTTAGGCACAGCAATTAAAGCACTAAGGCAACAGCCAATCTGATACCACCCCAATAACAATCTGAGCCCCCCACACACCCTGAGTACCCCCCAACACACCCTGGAGCACCCCCACAACTGAGTCCCACCACACCAGAGTCCCTCCCACACACCTGAGCACCCCCCACACACCTGAGTCCCCCACACACCTGAGTACCCCTACACACCTGAGTCCCCCCCCCACCTGAGCACCCCAACACACACATCTGAGTCCCCCACACACCTGAGCACCTTACACACCTGAGTAACCACACCTGAACTCTCACACTGAGTACCCCACACACACCTGGAGTACCCCAACACACCTGAGTACCCCAACACTCTGAGTACCCCACACACCTGAGTACCCCACACACCTGAGCACCACACCTGAATCCCCACACATCTGAGCACACCTGAGCCCCCACAAACCCTCAGTACCCAATTCCAGGTCAGATCAGCTGTACTAGTTAGTGCAAGGTTAGGCTACGTCAGGTCATAGGGCTTGGCTAGGAAGAATAGGTTACACAGGAAGTAAGGCTAGTTAGAGTCAGGTTAGGCTTGGTCAGGTTAGCTAGGTTAGGTGCCAGGCTGTGTAGGGCTAGGCTTGCTAGGATTAGGCTGCCAAGTTTAGCTCAAAATAGTTGGGCTACGCCAGGTCAGCTTAGGTTAGCTATTAGTCAGCTGTAGGTCAGGTCAGGTTAGGTTAGGGTTGTGGCCACTTTGGTGCCTGGATCCACCATCTAGACACAGATCACCATCCTGCAGCACACACACACACACAACCCACACACACACACACAACCCAACCCCACACACACCAAACCCACCCAACCACCCAACCCACACACACACACACACACACACCCACCCACCCACACACACACACACACACACACACACACACACACACACCAACACACACAACACAGGCAGATAGTTAAACATTTTTCATCTTGATAATGTTGCAAAATTTTTTCAGTCTTTTAAGACAGCCCTCCTCCTCCTCCTTCCTCCTCCTCCTCCTCCTTCCTCCTCCTCCTCCTCCTCCTCTTCCTCCTCTTCTTTCCTCCTCCTTCCACACAGTAACTGTATGTATGTATGTATGCACCCTTGTATGTATGTGTGTGTGTATGTATGTATATATGTATGCATGTATGTACCTGTATGTATGTATGTATGACAGTATGTATGATAATGTATGTATGTATGTATGTAATAGCATGTATGTAAATGTATAAAGTGTATATATGTTGTATGCATATCACCCCATCCTGATCGTTTTATTAAAGATGAATGTTTTTAAGGTTTAAGTATCGTTTTAACCCTCTGTCATGTGGTTTAACCCTTTAGAGAACATGATTAACCTTTCGAGGACGATGATTTAACCTTTGAGGACGATGATTAACCTTTGAGGACGATGATTTAACCTTTGAGGACGATGGTTTAACTTTGAGACGATGGTTTAACCTTTGAGGACGATGATTAACCCTTTGAGGACGATGATTTAGGACCTTTGAGGACGATGATTAACCCTTGAGGACGATGGTTTAACCTTTGAGGACGATGACTAACCTTTGAGGACGATGGTTTAACCTTTGAGGACGATGATTTAACCCTTTGAGGACGATGATTTGACCCTTTGAGGACGATGGTTTAACTCCTCGAGGACGATGGTTTAACCTTTGAGGACGATGGTTTAAACCCTTGAGGGACGATGATTTAACCCTTTGAGGACGATGGTTTAACCTTTGAGGACGATGATTTAACCCTTTGGGGACGATGATTTAACCCTTTGAGGACGATGGTTTAACCTTTGATGACGAGATTAACCTTTGAGGACGATGGTTTAACCTTTGAGGACGATGGTCTTAACCTTTGAGGACGATGATTTAACTTTTGGGGACGATGATTTAACCTTTGAGGACGATGGTTTGACCCTTTGAGGACGATGGTTTGACCCTTTGAGGACGATGGTTTAACCTTTGAGGACAGCTTAAACCTTTTGGAGGACGATGATTTAACCCTTTAGGACGATGATTTAACCTTTGAGGACGATGGTTGACCCTTTGAGGACGATGGTTGGTTTACCTTTGAGGACGATGATTTAACCCTTTGAGGACGATGATTTAACCCTTTGATACGATAAGCCACCTTTGAGGACGATGATTTAACCCTTTAGACAATGTTAATCTCGATGACAGATGGTTTAACCCTTTGAGGACGATGGCTTGATTTGAGACGATGTTTAACTTTTGAGGACGATGATTAACCCTTTGAAGACGATATTTAACCCTTTGAGGACAGATGATTTAACCCTTTGATGACGATGGCTTAACCCTTTGAGGACGATGATTTAACCCTTTGAAGACGATGATTTAACCCTTTGAAGACGATGATTAACCCTTTGAGGACGATGGCTTAACCCTTAATGACGATGATTTAACCCTTTGAGGACGATGGCTTAACCCTTTAATGACGATGATTTAACCCTTTGAGGACGATGATTTAACCCTTGAGACTTTAAACCATCATCTCAAACAATAAACCACCATTATCCTCGAGTTAAACCGCCCCTCATTAAACCAAGACCCGAGAGTCATTAACTACCCTCCTCAGAACAGTCTACCTAGGTAGTTTGAGAACTTGTTTGGCCATTTTAGTCAATAGTTTTGTTTTTTTTTCTGGTTTTAAGAATGGACTGTCTGGAGGTGTAGAGTGTGTTGGGGTGTGTTGGGGTGTGTTGGGTGTGTGTGTGTTAGGTGTTGGGGTGTGTTGGGGTGTGTTAGTGTGTTGGGAGTGTGTTGTGTGTTGGGTGTGTTGAGTGTGTTAATAGAGTGTGTTGGGGTGTGTGGGGTGTGTTAGAGGTAAAGTTGGGTGTGTTAGGGGCAGTTGTATATGTGTTGGGGTGTGTTGGGGGTGTGTTGGGGGTGTGTTAGGGTGTGTTGGGGGTGTTGGGGGTGTGTTAGGGTGTGTTGATGTTGGGGTGTGTTGGGGTGTGTTGGGGTGTTGTGTGTTAGGGTGTGTGTTGGGTGTGTTGGAGTGTGTTGAGTGTTGGGTGTGTTAGGGTGTGTTGGTTAATGTGTTAGGGTGTGTTGACCTCACGTAATTTGTATGAATGGTTGAACTCTCTCTCTCTCTCTCTCTCTCTCTCTCTCTCACACACCACACCCACACACACACACACACACACACACACACCCACACACACACACACACACACACCTTATATGTCTTATTTGTCACTTATGTCACTTATATTATTTAAATTGTAACCCATTCCCCAAATATGTAACTGTATATTCTTCACAAGCTCTTTCTAATGATATAAATACACACACACACACACACACACACACACACGTACACACACACACACGTACACACACACACACCACACACACACACACACCCACACACACACACACACACACACACACACACACCCACACACACAAAACCACACACACACACACACACACACACACACACACACACACACACACACACACCCACACACACACACACACCCACACACACACACACACCCACACACACACACACACACACACACACACACACACACACACACACACACACACACACACACACACACACACACACACACACACACACACACACACACACACACACACACACACACACACACACACACACACACACACACACACACACACACACACACACACACACACCCACACACACACACACACACCACACACACACACACACACACACACACACACACACACACACACACACACACACACACACACACACACACACACACACACACACACACACACACACACACACACACACACACACACCCACACACACACACACACCCCAGGCCACACAAAAATTTCCTATATCGACAAAACGAAAAAAAAAATAAATTGCAAAATATGGAAAGAATTTTAGCTCTTGTGAAGAAATTGAGTTAGTTAGGTTAGGTCTGTATCACGTCTAATCAGTCCATCATCTTTAATCTGTCCCAATCATCTTTAATCTGTCCAATCACCCCAATCTGTCCAATCATGATCTCAACCACTGTCCCACTAATCACGTTTAATATCTGTCCAATCACGTCTAATATCTATCCAATCACGTCTAATATCTGTCCAATCACCTTTAATCTGTCCAATCACGCTCTAATATCTGTCCAGTCACCCCAATTCGTCCAATCATGTCTAATCTGTCCAATCACCTCTAATCGTCCAATCACCTAATATGTCCAATCACCCTCTAATTCTCAATCACCTCTAATCTCTCTCCAATCACGTCTAATATTTGTCCAATCACGTCTAATATCTGTCCAATCACCTCTAACTGTCCAATCACGTCAATATCTGTCCAATCAAGTCTAATATCTGTCCAATCACCTCTAATCTGTCCAATCACCTCCTAATCTGTCCAATCACCCTAATCTCCAATCACCGAATCTGTCCAATCACCCTAATCTGTCCAATCACGTCTAATATCTGTCCAATCACGTCTAATATCTGTTCAATCACCTTAATCTGTCCAATCACCCTAATCTGTCCAATCACGTTTTAATATCGTCCAATCAGTCTAATATCTGTCCAATCACCTCTAATCTGTCTAATCACGTTTTCATCTGTCCAATCAAGTCTAATTCTGTCCAATCACCTCAACTGTCCAATCACGTTTAATATCTGTCCAATCACCCTAATCTGTCCAATCACCTCTAATCAGTCTAATCACGTTTAATATCTGTCCAATCAAGTCTAATCTGTCCAATCACCCTAATCTGTCTAATCACGTTTAATATCTGTCCAATCACCCTAATCTGTCCAATCACCTCTAATCTGTCCAATCACCTTTAATCCACCACTCTAATCCAATCACAAACGATTTTTTCTGCATTAATTTAACTGCTATAATAATTCTTCTTCGTTAACTCCTGCCCTCTAGGCTCCACCCTAGCCCACCTTAGCTCCGTCAACCCACCACTACCTATTTACCCACCTAGCCCCCAACCCACTACACCCTAACCCTCAAACCCCCACCCACCCAAACCCACCCCGACACCCAAACCCACCCAACCCCTCCAAACCCACCCCGACCCACCCAAACACATCCCAACCCACTCCAAACCACCCCGACCCACCCAACCTATCCCAAGCTAAACCCACCCCTGACCCACCCAAACCCATCCCAACCCAATCTCAACCCACCTCGATCCATCATAACCCACCTCTAGCCCACCCAGGCAATTCCAACTCATTTTGTTCAGCTCATCCAGAACAGAGTTCCCAAAGTAAAGAAAAATCAGATGAATGAGAAAAACAACAACAGAAAATAGTGTGTGTGTGTGTGTGTGTGGTGTGTGTGGTGTGTGTGTGTGTGTGTGTGTGTGTGTGTGTGTGTGTGTGTGTGTGTGTGTGTGTGTGTGTGTGTGTGTGTGTGTGTGTGTGTGTGTGTGTGTGTGTGTGTGTGTGTGTGTGTGGTGTGTGTGTGTGTGTGTGTGTGTGTGTGTGTGAGGTGTGTGTGTAAGTGCTCTGAACTCCAGGTAAGAATATATATTGGCTGGAAGCCCATGCAAGTGGGTGTGGGCGTATGTGAAATGAGGGCGTAGTGGGGGTTAGTCAGGGTCACGTCAGGTAAGGTTAGGTTATATATAGATAATAACAATTCAACTAACCTAACCTAATCTAACCAAAGCCACCAAACTAACCATCAGGTTGGCCTAGAATCAAAAACCCATGACCACAACATCATTATTCCATTATGGGTGTGTTTACCTGTCCATGGGGGAGTTGAGACAGTGTTGCTATTGGTCATCAAGTCCCACAACCCACAACCCACAACCCACGTATCAGTAAACCCTCGATCATGGGTTAGTGAAGACCTCCTCACCCCTCTCTCTCACCTTATGGGTCGTTAGATAGTGTCAATTACCACGACCTGTAGAACTGTCGTTAAACCAAGCGTGGTAAGACCTGGTGACGTCTGGTTA
>NW_024711881.1:0-2500 GCF_018991925.1 Homarus americanus | reverse complement strand
CATCATCAAAGGGTTAACCGCCATCATCAAAGTTAAACCATCGTCCTCAAAGGTTAAACCATCGTCCTCAAAGGTTAAACCACCATCATCAAGGTTAAACCGCCATCATCAAAGGTTAAACCACCATCATCAAAGGTTAAACCGCCATCATCAAAGGGTTAAACCGCCATCATCAAGGGTTAAACCATCGTCATCAAGGGTTAAACCATCGTCCTCAAAGGGTTAAACCGCCATCATCAAAAGGGTTAAACCGCCATCATCAAAGGGTTAACCATCTTCCTCAAGGTTAAACCGCCATCATCAAAGGTTAAACGCCATCATCAAGGTTAAACCATCGTCCTCAAAAGGTTAAACCGCCATCATCAAGGTTAAACCGCCATCATCAAAGGTTAAACCACCATCATCAAAGGTTAAACCGCCATCATCAAAAGGGTTAAACCATCGTCATCAAAGGTTAAACCATCGTCCTCAAGGGTTAAACCGCCATCATCAAAAGGTTAAACCGCCATCATCAAAGGTTAAACCATCGTCCTCAAAAGGTTAAACCGCCATCATCAAAGGTTAAACCGCCATCATCAAGGGTTAAACCATCGTCCTCAAAGGGTTAAACCGCCATCATCAGGGTTAAACCGCCATCATCAAAGGGTTAAACCATCGTCCTCAAAAGGTTAAACCATTGTCCTCAAAGGGTTAAACCGCCATCATCAAGGTTAAACCATCGTCCTCAAGGTTAAACCGCCATCATCAAAGGTTAAACCGCCATCATCAAAGGGTTAAACCATCGTCCTCAAGGGTTCATCGTCCTCAAAGGTTAAACCACCATCATCAAGGTTAAACCGCCATCATCAAAGGGTTAAACCACCATCATCAAAGGTTAAACCATCGTCCTCAAAGGTTAAACCACCATCATCAAGGTTAAACCGCCATCATCAAGGTTAAACCACCATCATCAAAGGTTAAACCATCGTCCTCCAAGGGTTAAACCGCCATCATCAAAGGTTAAACCGCCATCATCAAAGGTTAAACCGCCATCATCAAGGTTAAACCATCGTCCTCAAAGGGTTAAACCGCCATCATCAAAGGTTTAACCGCCATCATCAAAGGTTAAACCGCCATCATCAAAAGGTTAAACCATCGTCCTCAAAGGTTAAACCGCCATCATCAAGGTTAAACCATCGTCCTCAAAGGTTAAACCGCCATCATCAAAGGTTAAACCATCATCATCAAAGGGTTAAACAATCAATATAATAATAGTAATAATTTGACAAAATATATATATCAGTAATTCACCAGTAACTCACCTGGTCAGTCTTAATTACACAGGTAAGATCAAAGCTCACCTGTTACGAACCAATTACTGTACCTAACCTAACCTAACGTAATCCTAACATAACCTAACGTAACCCTAACATAACCTAACGTAATCCTAACCTAACCTAACGTAATCCTAACCTAACCTAACGTAATCCTAACCTAACCTAACCTCACCAGACGTAATCCTAACCTAACGTAATCCTAACACTAACCTAACGTAATCCTAACATAACCTAATGTAACGTAATCCTAACTAACTCACCTGGTCAGTTTTATTACACAGGTAAGATCAAAGCTCACCTGTTACGGACCAATTACTGCACTAACCTAACCTAACGTAACACTACAACCCCACCACAACCCACCCACAACACTACAACCCCACCACAACCCCACTACAACCCTACAACCCCACAACCACCACAGCCCTACAACCCCACAACCCACCACTACCACTACAACCCACCACAACCACTACAACCCACAGCCCCACCACAGCCACCACAACTCACCACCCAAAACAACAACATTGGACCAAAATTTATTTATTGTTTAGATAAATAAAAAATTTAATATTAATTCTTGTTTGGTAAAAATATACAAAATATACAAGATATACACATTACAGGTATTATGTGAATATCAGTTTATATTACTGTATGTGTATGATAGGATAGCTCTTATGAGTGTATGATAGCTTTGTATGAGTGTATGGTAGCTTTGTATGAGTGTATGATAGCTCTTTGAGTGTATGATAGCTTTGTATGAGTGTATGGTAGCTTTGTATGAGTGTATGATAGCTTTGTATGAGTGTATGATAGCTCTTTGAGTGTATGATAGCTTTGTATGAGTGTATGGTAGCTTTGATGAGTGTATATTAGCTCTTTGAGTGTATATAGCTTTGTATGAGTGTATGGTAGCTTTGTATGAGTGTATGATAGCTTTGTATGAGTGTATGGTAGCTTTGTATGAGTGTATGATAGCTCTTTGAGTGTATGATAGCTTTGTATGAGTGTATGGTAGCTTTGTATGAGTGTATGATAGCTCTTTGAGTGTATGATAGCTTTGTATGAGTGTATGTAGCTTTGTATGAGTGTATGATAGCTTTGTATGGTATGGTAGCTCTGTATGAGTGTATGATAGCTCTGTATGAGTGTATGATAGCTCTGTGTGAGTGTAAGACCAC
>NW_024711880.1:0-23128 GCF_018991925.1 Homarus americanus | reverse complement strand
TATACACAACAGTTTATGATAAAAATATGTCCATAAATTAATAGTTATTCAGTACAGCAGTTGTTTGTTTTCCAATGTCGTATGTTTCCATTAGAACAGTATTGCTCACACCACATTCTAGTTTCTTAATTATTTCAAGTTTGTCACTCAATTTCAACGAGTTATTCTTTCTCTTCACACAACGAAGTTTATCACCTATAGGAGCCATTATCATGGGCTTGTACAGTACTCTGTAAATGGAAAGAGTAAGACTCAAAATAATGTTATGTTACACCGGTATTCTATTCATACTGTGCTTGATATAATGCATTCACGGAAATGTAATATTTTTGCTGAAATGGCGTACGTATCACAGTGGAAAGTTGGATAAAATCGTGACGAAAACAATGACTTTATCTTTCTTTCGTTCAAAAGATGTTACCGTAATCCCTTTTCGAATGGTTTTCAGTTAAAAAACTGTTGTATTACAATAATATTCTATCCTAATTGACTTGAATAAATACTACGATACCATATTTCTGAATATTTTCATTAAAATCCATCAAAATCATTTTCCTTGTCATCGTCTGCAGCACCAAACAGCTTCTCCCAGTCCTCTCCTTGAACGGGGCTAGAGGGTACGTGTTTTTCGAATCGTTTTCAGTTAAAAAACTATTACATCACACGTATATTTTACTTAAACTGCGCCCGAATGAATATATTCTTGGAAATAAATAGTGTTGCTGAAACGTGATGTATTTCAATGTAAATTAGGATAAAAATACATGACGAAAACAAAAGACTATACCTAAGCTTCCGATGTTCTTAAGATGTTACTCGTTTTTTTAATAGTTTTCGGATGAAATTCTGTTATATTACAATGATATTCTATTCATACTGTGCTTGATATAATACATGTAATAGTTTTTTAACTGAAAACGATTCGAAAAACACGTACCCTCTAGCCCTGTTCAAGGAGAAGACTGGGAGGAGCTCTTTGGTGCTTAAGACGATGACAATGAAATAGATTTTGATGGATTTTAATGAAAATATTCAGAAATATGGTATCGTAGTACTTATTTAAGTGAATTAGGATAGAATATTATTGTAATACAACAGTAGTGACGACGTGGAGGAGGCGGAGGCATAGAGCGGGGAGGTGCGGTGACTGGCGGCAGCAGGGACGAGTGGGGATGCCAGCCAGTACATTACGGATGTACAGTATTAATTGATTTTATAGCTCTTTTTGCATTTTAATATTAAATACCGTACATTACGTTTCAACAAAACTACTATTTATTTCTGAGAATATGGAAATGTAATATTTTTGCTGAAATGACGTACATATTACAGTGGAAAGTGGGATAAAATTGTGACGAAAACAATGACGTTCGCTTTCTTTCGTTCAAAACACGTTACCGTAATCACTTTTCGAATGGTTTTCAGTTGTGGGATTATGAGGCTAATGATAGGATAGAATATTATTGTAATACGGTACGGTACAACAGTTTTTTAACTCAAAACCATTCGAAATGCGATTACGGTAAAATCTTTCGAACAACGAAAGAAAGCGAAAGTCATTGTTTTCGTCATGATTTTATCCCACTTTCCACTGTAATATGTACGTCATTTCAGCCAAAATATTACATTTTCATATTTATTTCTGAGAATATATTCATTCAGTCACAGTTAAAGTAAAATATACTTGTGATGTAATATTTTAATGAGAATATGGTATAGTAGTTTTCTTTTGTTTCAAATTTAATTAACAAAGATTGATGTTTCAAATGTAATGAACAAAAATTTATGTACAGTATCTATAAATAAACTTTAAAAAATGAATACTTTGTTTTACATCGTCCTGTTGTACTGCGCACATCATTGTCATCCCTAAAAATCCCATCTAATTCATATTACGCTACATAACATTCAAATGCACAGCGCTTGTAGAACCCCAGAAAACGGGAAACATTGAGAAAGGACAACTCACCTACTCAAGGTTCCTAGACCCTGTGTTGTATTGTACCCAGGTATAGTTATATCATATCACGTGTATGTATTCATAGCATTAAGGATCACTCAGGGTAGGCATAAGATGAATGTTAAAGTCCAGTTGAGCCGGACTAGGGTACTGTAAGACTAAGTGTGGATCAGGGTTTGAAGGTCCTACTATTTACGTCTGTGAGCGTGGAGCGAACATAACTCCAACAGATATCATATGAAAATACATGAGAACAATGATCTGGAAAAAGGATAAATGTATCAGAACTATGTGAGGTGTTGACAGTGATCTAGAAACTATACTGGAAAGGAAATATCGTGTATGCGTCGGTATGAATTTAATACACCTCGTAGCCTCACGTGACATATACCCACGACAGGTACAGTGATCAGAGAATCTTATGTCTGTGTTCAAATAGTGCAATGTGTGAGAGGAGGATCCCTCATTACAGATTTTAAGTGAAGTTGATACACCCCCGCCATGATCATTCGGCTTTGGTTTCAAGGCGCGCCATGTACCCGCCTCAGATGCCCCGTTGATATTAAAATCCCAGGCATTTAACCAAGCACTAGCAAACCAAGACCTGACCTTAGTGTGTAATTTAGGATTAATATATGTGTTTATAAGAAATGAGTGACAAGATACCGTGAAGTGTTCAGGTGAGAACCATAAGAAACAAAAGTGTAAATTGAGGATTGGAAACTGTAGGCCTATGTGACGAGAAGTGGCGGGAAGCCGGCCTTAGTCTTTCCCGTTCTGCCGTCACCACAGGTCAGTGTCCTAGCGGGCTATATCCCGCCCTACAAGTAAGGTTGATAAATAGCAGTTACTACAGTTTAAAGCTTTGCCGGATATATAAGTGTGATAGGGATGTGTTAAGGGGTGGGATAACCGCCCGCCAGGCATTATTGCTTAGTCTTTCCCGTTCTGCCGTCACCACAGGTGCCACGTGGTCGGGGTATCTTGCCGCCCGGCCGCCATTGTCTCCTTGAGCGCCACACCAGGTGGGGAATGACTCCCCACTATACCAGTCCACTATGAACCGGTGGATTCCCAGCGCACCACTCCACATGAATAGTCACAACTAAGGAGACCGTGAGAAACTGCGGTCGTCACTTGGAGCGACCTATAATACCAGGCGTAGAAATAGTGCTGGCATGTCTCTAGGTGAAGCCCTCGTCTTTACCCACCGAGGGCGGTGTGCGAACGAGGTGCCCGTTGTGTATACCTAAAAGTCACAAGGAGTCACATACTTGCAGGTATGGAGTGTAACAGGTGTGTTGAGATGGTGCTACTATGTATGATAACCGACGGTGCTAAAATCCACACCAGTGGAGCAGTCTGATGTGTTAAGGGATATTGTAAGAAGGAACGACCGAGATACGGCGTTCACCGATTGTTATGCAATAAGTGGGTGGATGACCCGCCAGTAATGTAGGAGTCTGGGGCCCAGCTGGGTAACCAAAATTCCGTTGTTCTTCTGAGGAAGGCCAATTCATGTATGTTGTTTTTACCAGTATGTTTTAGAAGGAATAAATCAATTAAGACATGTTATGGTTTCCCCCTTCTTTACCCTCATCGATCTGGTCAATGGAAAACCTAACCCAATGCCTAGTCCACTCTGCCTGCTACCTCACGAGCTACATGCTGTCCAGAGGGGGTCTGGTGGCAGCGACCCTTAGACATTAAGATTAGAGTTAAATTATCCCCTTAGATTTAGTGACCCCCAGATCTAGCAGTATACTGTGTATACCATACCATGCATTTGGTTACTTTGGGCTTGCTATTATGATGCAAGAGATCTGCCCTGGCAGCTGTACCGACACTCACAGCCGGTGGTGCGTCGTTTCCATTGTTTACTGGTAGTTCCTGGTAAATATTTTTCAACCTAACGAAACTATTAGCCGTTTA
The DNA here is from genome assembly GCF_018991925.1 of Homarus americanus. Classification (NCBI taxonomy): domain Eukaryota; kingdom Metazoa; phylum Arthropoda; class Malacostraca; order Decapoda; family Nephropidae; genus Homarus; species Homarus americanus. The sequence continues at coordinate 19,236 of NW_024711880.1, read as the reverse complement.
GAGGTCAACCCCTAATTTTTTGCCAAATAATTTGGTCTTAAAAACTCGAACTACACACAGGTATACATGGTAAATAAGGACATGGGGGGGCCAGGGGTTTTTTAGGGGGGGGGGGGAGGCAAAAGTACACGGATTTTTAACATTCATGGGTATCTCTCTTACCTAACCCCCGTGTATGTTTAGGGCTGACTGTATGTATGCATGCATAAAACAAGTAGAGTATTAATAAACATGATGGTTCATGTGCTATAACAGGAACAGGTACTGCAGTAAGAGGTGTAGTATTACCTGGGCCTCGGCCATATCCTGCCAAACACTGTGCCTTTAACCTCTCCGAACCTCTTCGTTTTGACGATATAATCAAAGATAGCCGTTCTTTCCTCGTGGGAGTAGTATACATCTTTTCTGTAAAAGAAAACTTATGATAATATACTTTGTTTAATATTTGTTCACACAACTAAAAGGAATATCCTTCCTTCTTTAGGCATTTGCCTCCAGATGTAATGTTAACCTACATCTATTGAGGATAAAATCTTTCACCTACAAATTGACAATAACACATTTGCTGTAATCAGACATATCTAGTTGCCTCAACCCCAACAATAACCGAATTTTTTCTCCCAAATTTTCTTATTATTGTGGACTAATACTGTAAAACAAGTTAATGATCACCAAAAACAGCACTCGTCTTACACCCCCCTCATAAACCCCCCCAAAATAAAATAATAATAAAAAACTCATTTGCCTTTCAGTATTTATCTTTCCGTCCCTATTATTAGCCAGAGATTTATAATATTGCTAAGTATAATAGTGTGAAATAATAAGGAAACACCACTATAAAGGTGCTCCTCTACTTAAGAACGTTCAAGAAAATTCCAGATAAAACAAACATTACCTAAGAGGAGAAGAGTGAGCCAGGTTTTAAGGCTGTATTAAAGGGTATAGCTGGGCTAAATATCCATCATCTTTTCAGTTTTTACAATAAGTTTGGTATCTACAGGAGTAAAGTTGGACTTACAAACAAGCCTCAAGAACGTAACTCTTTCGCAAGTAGAGGAGCATCTGTACTTAATTTTTTTCTCAGCTGAGAAAAGATGCCCCGCCCCATGACTGTATTGCTCTAATTTTATCCAAAATTTTATTATAACATGCATATTATCTCGATATTACTACATATTAATTCACAGAAATAAACAAACATGTTGTCAGTGAAGAAGAACACTCACCTCAACCCAAGAAACAGGAAGTTTGCAAGTGTAAGTCCTGGACCCACTCTCCAGAGGATTTTTTCAAAGCACACTAAGTCTCGGTAATTTCCAGGAAGGTCACCTGCAACAAGAAAGTCTCTTTCAGAAACAGGTAATTAAACACAATTGAAATCTTAACTATAAAGTAGAAGGAGTGACGACAACTTGTTTCAGTTGCTCTCCACCCATAGCAGGAAAAGGCTGATATCATCATAATCATCTCCAACATTTCATGTCCATTTCCCACAGTTGTGTGCATAGCCATGATTACCTGATGGAAGCTCTCTAAGCTGCATAATGTCTTTTAATAACATCATAAAGATTAAGTTGTAAATGTGTCCACCAAACTTTGAGGGCTTGGAACCCTTGGAAGCTCTAAACTAGAGTGATTAGGGCTAAACTGACCATCAGCCAACTTCCCCCTAACCATGTCCCATGATCAGATGTTTGACAAAGCAAGGTTGTCCATGGTGGCTTGGAAGGTATGGAAATCACTCTCAAGGTTTCACAGCACATGAGTTACCAATTATTTACTTGTCAGACTTTATCACTGAGCGGGAAGAAGAATCAACCCCACATAATCCACTGACCTCTTATGATGACATCAAAGGAGGAGGATGGGATCTCATTAATTCTTTTTAGGCTCTATTATCAAACAGGATTTCAGGATCTATCCTTTATAACTAGTTATCTGTCAAAATAACTAATGAATGCTTAAGCTGTGCTGTACAAAGAGCACTCTCATGAAGAAGACCTGACCACAGTTGATACAAAACTGTACCACGTATGAAAATATGGAAGTTAAAGACACACGTAATGAAAATTGAAAATGCCCGAACTGCAAAGGACATCACCGCACTTTGGCAGCACGATGCCCAGTAAGGAAGGATATCATCAAAGACATGAAGGAAAAGGAAAAATCGAACAAACATATAGAAACTTACCCAACCAAAACCTATGCTGCAATAACAAAGTTGCAAGACACTACAGATGGCACGCACGCGCCATCTATCGGACAATCCCAGAACCAGAAATTTGACACGGACAGTCCCTCGCTTAATTCAGATTTCGTCCGATATCGGGATTAAAGGGGTCCGTTTTAACGAGGGTCTACCCTTCACCACACTAGCCACACCGATACATGCCCACATAATCAACGTGGCTAACACGGGAACATTCGGAAAAACTATCAGAGAAATGTTGGCAGCGAACAACCTACCACAGGTAAACTTCCCACACAATGCCCCATCAGCAGACATTTTCAAAATAATAACCAAAAACAGTCTAGGAATCACCAGCAAAGAAAGGGAAGATAAAATAACACAACAAGAAAATTGCACAGGAGCAGAGACTGCAATGGATACAACCCACTCCAAAATAACCACAAGACCCTAGAGAACACAACCAACCAATCAGCTAAGTCAACACCAGCAAGACCACGTAGAGAGAACCCCACCGGTCAACGGCCGGCCGACGTCGGAGACAGCATAGGAATCAGGTTTTACTCGGTCAACTCCCTGTAACAAATGAGAGATTGTTAAAAGATATTAAAGAAGGAACAACCAAATACACATATGAAGAGGGACTCATAGAAACACTAATACGTGGAGGAAAAATAAGCAGCAAATACAACAAAATCGAGAACGTAGACTTATCAAAATTCAAGAAAATAAGAACAGGACTGAAGGAGAAGAGAGAGAGACTCTCCCCCGGAGAGACCCGAGCAACCGAACAACACGCGTCAAGTTCATGCGACCCACGATTACGCAAAACAGAACACAGAAAATAATACAACACAACGTCCTGGCCTAGACACATACAAGAAAAACAGAACTGACAAACATATACAACAGCATAGACCCAGACATAATTCTCATAAACTCACACCGACGGAAAAACAGTGACAAAATAAAACTCTTCAACTATTACACACATCAACTGAACATACACTCAGACAATTTCCAAACCTACTTCTTAGCAGTCGAAATCAACACAACTAAAGGCCCAATAACAATCGGAACAACATATTTACCTTGCCGACGACAAACATTCCCGACCGGCGACTTACTAAAACTAATGAGACGTAACACACCAGCATACAGTATTTTATAGGAAACTTAAATGCGACACACACCATACTCGGACACAGAACCAGAAACCCAAGGGGGAAGATTATACACGACCTATTAGAAAACGGCAACATCACACACCTGGGCCTAGATTTCGAAACCTACATAGCTGCAGGAAGCACCGGGAAGCCGGATATGGTTCTGACCAATAGAGACCACCATTTGAATTAACACATGAAACCTGGACCAACCATCACTAGCGATCACCTGCCCATAATTATCACTCTATCAACATCACCAATACAAATCCCCTCCATCCCTAGATTCTCTTTCAACAGAGCAAACTGGGAGGGTTTTAAGGCAGAACTCAACACAAACGAACAAATACATCGACATAATAACACAGCAGACATTGACATAGCCCTGGAAACATGGTACTCTAAAGTCACCACAGCCATGGAAAATAACACCCCCAAAACAACTTACCGCACACTACCCCACGCACAATTAACACACGAACAGAAGATAATCCAGACAAGACTGAATAATATACTAGAACATACAAATACTCACGGCCGGAACCAAGAAACAATAACTCTCTTCAGAAACCTAAAGGAAGAGCTGAAAGAAATATGTAAACAATCACACAACGACAAATGGAACCAGATAATCACAACCCAAAATTTTTCTGGAGTAAAATAAAAAACTAATGGGCACTAATTCCATAGATAACAGCCATCTTATAGACGACAACGGGGTAAAAGCTAGAGAATCTGTAGAAAAAGAACTGATCTTCAGAAATTTCTGGAGTAACATATATAAAATGACAGAAGAAGAAACAGAAACTATTGTAGAGTAACAGAACAGATGGTAACAACACACCTTACACTAAACACACAGAAATGGCAACCACAATAGACCTCAACATACTAATCAGTGCAGACACATTAACCTTGCCAATCACCACAAAGACATAAGAAACATAATAACCACTTTTAAAAATAAAGCACCTGGACTAAGTCAGACAAACAAAACAGTCCTTCAAAACATACCCACAGATCTTTAACGCTTCACTAGCAACAGGACACTTCCCCAGACCTATATCCTTATTAGAAACACCAGAGAAAATACTAGAAAAAATAGTCAACAGCAGACTCAGAAACTATCTAGAACAGGAAAACAAATATAACCCCAGACAACACGGATTCCGAAAGAACCGAGGCACAAACACGGCTATTGCATTAATTTGAGAATCAATAGCTAATGCCGTCAGCAATAAAAACCAGTGCAATATTGTTCTCAGAGACGTATCAAAAGCTTTTGATAAAATGTGGCTCTAATTCCACAGTGAATTTGATCGAGGGGGCAAAGTTGTTAAGTTGTGGCAGGAATGCTTTTAGGTCCTCATTACATGGCCAGAGACATAATACATCATCATCATATCTAAACCAGACTGCTGAAGGTGGTAAAATATTACTTAATAAGTTTCTTTTCAACTGCCACAACTTAACAACTTAGCCCCCTTGCTCAAATTCACTGTGGATTTAGAGCATGACTGTAAATTGCCTTTACTAGACTGTCTGATCCACAGAATAGGTAACACCTTTAAGTTCAGTATTTATAGGAAACCTACTCATGTGTGTTCATACATTCATTATTATTCTGCCCACCATAATAGTCAAACAGTCAGTATTTTCATCATTGTTTTTACGTGCTTTGAGAATTTGCAGCCCGGAATTTATTGACGAGGAATATAAATATATCTATAATATTGGCTTGAACCTTCAGTACCCTAGATCTTTCATAGACAAATGCCTTATCATTACTAAGAAATCTTTCTATAGAACCAATCCCAAGCCCACCCATGACCATAAGAATCTCTTAGTATTACCATTTCACAAAAATTTTTCTCAAATTCCTTTACAACTAAAAACCTGGAACGTTCAATGTGGCAGCAAAATCGTTACCGAGTATGAGGTCCACTCTTTAGCAACAAGGAGACTTGACACGTACTAACACAGGCAGCTCGTGCTCACCGGCTACGTTTAGCTATACCTGAAAAACCAAAGGAGCTGCACCTTTACCCCAAAGGGCGCCCAAAACGACGTTTTGTCAGTCTTCCTCACCGCAACAACACCCTCTTTGATGAGAGTTTGGTGACAACCCGAGTCTCTCAAAATAGTGACTGGTGTTTCGACACGGTCAACTTCTACGGTGCCTTGTGACAAAAACGGACGAAAGGTACCAACGTCTGGGTCCTTCCCAAAACTCTCCTGGAAAAGATCAAAGTCTCGTGAGGCGAGAACCGAAACTGCAACCTCTCGTGCTTCACCTTATTTGGCTCCGGCCTTGTCCAACAAAAATACGCCTTATGACCCGGCTTTCCACAGAAGCTACAATTAAATTAGAAAATTAGGACACCCCATTAGGTGGCGAACGAGTCAAAATCTCCTCTTGTCATGTACAAAATTATTATGCACAAAATTACCATTGTTAGTCCTACCATGCCTCAAAACAAATCCATCAGCATGCTTAGAAAAAATATCACAAGTGTCAAAAGATCGTTAGTGAATCCTGGCAAGGTCGCCAAAACTGTTACGCCGTCTCTTAATTTACTTAAATATCCAGCAGGTTCTAGGCGTAACCAAACAAAAAGTGAAGTAAATTAAAAGAGAATAAAAATAAATAAAGTAAACCTTTAAGAATTTAATTGATTAAATATTAACACAATAAAGAGCCTCGTCGGCTGTCACAACAAATTGATTCACCATCGAAACTTTTTGTTTCTCTATTTCCATCAATATTTATTATACATTAATTCAATAATAATACAGTGATAAAAAAATATAATTTAAGTGGTGGTGGAGGGTTACTGGGGGAGGGAGTCAGATGACAGCAGGTGATGGGGGAGCTTTCCGGATCTCAATGACTCGGGTGACGCTACTTTTTTTTTGTAAAGTAAGAAAGCAACGAGATACTCTGCCCGGTGCAATGGCATTCTTTTCAAAACCCTGCTATTCAAAAAAGCTTTGTGTTACAGTATTTTAAAAACAGGTATCAATTTAATACTTCAGTAGTGAGATTTCAAAAACCTTCAAATTAATCTGTGCAAATTGAAAGATGGCTGTACTGACCTGCCAAACAGTACAACAACAAAAATGGAAGGATGTGATGACATGAAACCAAAATACAGTACTTTCAGTCATCCTGAGAGCCATCTAGGGCCATATCGGATTGGATTGGATTGGCTTGGCTCCCCTGGTCTCAACGTCATGCTCCAGCACTGAACAAGAGAGTGGGTAATCACCAACTATAATAAGATACTCCTGTAATAGACTTTATATTATTGGCTTGGTCACTAGAGAGATGACACAACTTAGCACTGGGGTCCTCCAAGATAGTCGAGTTTTCAACTTTTACACTAGACCCATTCATTATTTCAGAAAAAACACTGATCTTTATCATCCTTACACTCTGGCACAATGATACAATTTGGCAAGGATTGATCAACACAAGCAACTGCTTTTCCCAGGGTTTCGTTACGAACATGATATGACTTTAAAAGATTGACATGGATAAGGCGTTTTTTCTTACGCCGTTCAGGGGTGCTAATCACATAATTCACTGACCCCTGTTTTTCTAGTACTTCATATGGACCACTGTATTTGGATTTAAAAGGGTGATCATGTAAGGGCAGGAAGGCCAACACCTGCTCCCCCACTTGGAATTCTCTAGGTTTTGCCTGATAGGCCTTATCAAAATGCAGTTTCATTTTCACCTGAGCACACCTTAAGTTGGACTGGGCAAGTTCTACAGCCAGACGCAACTTCTCCTTGAATTGGACCACATATGAAGCTAAGGGCGTCGCGCTCTGATCACTCAACCAACACTCTTTTAACACCTTAAGAGGCCCTCGCGCCTCATGTCCATAGACGAGCTGGAAGGGCGAGAATCCTAGCGACTCTTGTTTACTGTCCCGAACAGCAAACCAAAGCAGGTCAACTCCCTCGTCCCAATCCTTCCCAGTCTCCAGACAGAAGGTGTGCAACATGAGTTTTAGTGTCTGGTGAAATCTCTCTACCACCCCGTGACTGAGGGTGATAGGCCGAAGACCTCAACTGTCGGACTCCCAGGGTTTGCATTACCTGATTAAACAACCGGGAAGTAAAATTGGAACCCTGATCTGACTGCACCACTGTAGGAAGGCCTACTTGAGTGAAGAAGTGGGTTAAGGCTTTGATAACATTCTTCGCTGTGATGCGGCGCAAGGGAATGGCTTCAGGATAACGGGTTGTACAATCAATAATGGTTAGCAAGAACTGATGACCACGAGGGGTCTTAGGTAAGGGACCGACACAATCTATGACCACCTTACTAAAGGGCTCTTCAATGACTGGGATAGGCTGCAGAGGGAATGGTTTAACACTGGGGTTCGGTTTCCCCGCTACCTGACAATCATGGCAAGTGCGACAGTAAGAGCTGACGTCTTTCTTCATCCTAGGCCAAAAGAACTGGGATAAAATTTTTGCATAAGTCTTCCCAACTCCTAAATGACCACCCACCCCATCATGAGCGATACTAAGTATGTCCTGCCGCAAAGGTTTGGGAATAACAACTTGATGATGAACTAACCAAGGGTGATTGGCAGGAGAATTGGAGGGACGGAACTTCCGCATTAATACACCAGACCTAGTGTAGTAGCAATTTGATTCTTGCTCAGCTTCTGTCTCAGTAACTGACCTATTGAGAAAACCTACTAGCTCAGGATCCCCTGCTTGTAGCTCAATAAACTTACTCCTAGTGATGGGAGAGGAACCAAAACTAGTGACATCTGGGTTCCTATCTCCATCAGAACTACTCTGGAGGTTATCTGGTTGTGGGGAATCCTCAAAAAATTCACTGAGACCAAGATCAGTATGGTCCGGCTGGATAACATTATCCTCGGACTTCTCACAGTCCTGGAGGGAAACTTCATCAACTTCACTAGTCTCTTCTACCTCTGTACTGCGGCTCATGCTACGGGTCACAGCACACGCAGGGAACAACCCTGGAAAGTCTACTTCTAACTGCACAGCATTATTCTCGGCAGTGGGACAAGATGAGATCACAACATTAGGGAACATCATGTCACCAACGAGGTCATTTCCTATCAATAGAGAGACCCCTTCGACAGGTAAGCTATCTACTACTCCTAACGTGACATAGCCTGACTTTATGGATGACCGCAGGTACATTTGACAAAGGGGAATACGCGACCCACCGGTCAAACCGTTCACAAGCACCCAGCTACCAGTATAGCATGAATCCAGGAATGGAGCAGCTTCTTTAGTAACAAGAGATAAGGCTGAGCCTGTGTCTCTCAAGAGTTTAACAGAAATGGGTTGACTGAATTGATCCAAAGCTAAGGAACCAGGAGAACAAAATGGTTCAAAGGTTGATATCATAGAAGAGGGGGAAGCATTCAGGGCAACAGTCTGACTGAGGGCAGTGACACAGGGCTCCAATAATGTCTCCGATTGCTCGGCCACCCTGACCAAAAGAGTGGGGGATCCTTGGTGAGAGGAATTTCTTTTCTTTAACTTGAGACAGTCGCTGATGACATGTCCTGGCTTCTTACAGTACCTGCAACTAGAGTTTGTCTCACCAGTAGGAGTAGATCCACCTGTCCCATGGACCATGGGCTCACCTGGGGTAGATGATGCAGAACCTGAGGGTCGGGTCGGTATGACAAGAGGCAGGGACCCCGATGTAGATGTTGGTGTTGAAGGAAGTGAAGGACTGGGACGTGGGAGCATAAGACCTGGAATTTACATTTCTATTAGTTAAGGAATAATGGTCAGCCACTGGACCAGCATCAGCCAGAATACAGATACCTCTCTGATCCAAGTGTGCTCGAATGTCGCCTGGGATACACTTTCTAACCTCCTCTAGCAGGATTAGTTCAACAAGCTTGTCATGTTCTACATGGGCAGACTCACTTTCAATCCACCTCCGACAAAGAACCTGTTTCTGCCTGAAGAACTCCACAAATGTTTGTTTGTCAGTCTTCCGGCAGTTACGGAACTGTTGCCGGTAGGCTTCAGGAACAAGTTTATACGCGCTCAAAACCGCAGACTTAAGAAGGGCATAGTCTCGACATTGATCCTCAGAGAGGGCAGAAAACACATCTAATGCCTTACCAGTGAAAGATCTATAAATAAGTTGAGACCATTGAGAAACAGGCCACTTGTTAAGTCGGGCAATTTTCTCAAAAAGAGAGAAGAATTTGTCTGGTTCTTCCTCATTAAATTTAGGAACACTGTTGAGACATTTGTCTACACTGAATGTTGAAGTATTACTACCTTGAGCCAAACCTCGTTGTTTGAGAGTTTCCAGCTCCACCTCGAGTCTTTTGAGTTCAACTTTTAAGGCCAAATTACTTGGTGTAACAATTTCCTCTGAATTTCCCGACGGTTGGGCTATGATTTCATTGTCAATAAGGTAGTTGAGGACAGCCTCTTCTAACCTAGCCTTATTCATGGAAGAGCGGCCTTCTACTTCATAATAAGCAGCGAGGGATTGCCACTCTGCCTTAGTAAGCCCCTTCAGTACTTCGGCTGAAGGTGAAGCCAAAAAGCTTTCCAGGTCAAACATGTTGAACTCAAAATCGAGAAGCGAAAAAAAAAAGTAACCGTGGCAGCTAAGCTAACTAGCTAGCTAATTAATAATATCAAAATGCAATAAACTGTGAAACACAGCAAGGGATTAACCAAACACCTGGTACACAAGATAAGGGTTAACTCACCAGTAGCTTAAGCAATAACAGGAGCAATATAATTGAACACTGTGAACACAGCAACTTGCATCCAAAAATACTTAGCGATGAAACAACACCTGGCACTTGATAGGACAACAATGGCGGTTAGTTCCGGGAAGGCCCCCACTTGTCGCGATCCCACTACCCTTAATACTTGGGGAGTGAATCCTACCCCAAGTTATTAACAAATAAAGGTACAATTAGGGAACACGGCAATAATTATCTACACCAAAAACCTACTCAACTAAATGTACTTGAAAAAGTAAGAACAGTTGAAATAAGTGAATCACAAAAGATAATTAATTAATTAATTCGATTTATGTTTTAAAGGGAGTAATGATTAGCAAACATGAATTTAAGGGAATAAGTAATTGTATAATAAAATAAGAGTGATGCCGGAAGGGCGAAAATATACTGTAAGGAGTTAGACCAAACAAATATTACTTAACATTACACAAGACATACGAAATATATATATACAACAATCACTACAAAATGATTATCCCTACCAAACAGGAGATTCCTTACCACCAGGATCCCTTCCTAGGCCTAACTAAACGTGTCACTAATATCTGATACCCCAAGGGCATTGCAGAAGGCTGGATAAAGCACTAAGACAAAGGTCAAAGCTTGAGAACAATGGACGCGTCTTACCACTGCCGCGGATTTTCGCAACTGGCGTCGTAGGGACGCCGGTGAGAAGCGTGGGTACCAGGATTGCCAACTCGAATTTTCAAATGTCGCTAGACTGGCACCTAAAAGTAGCTAAATGTCGCTAAATCTTCCATGGAAAGTCGCTAGCTATTATTCCCCCCCCTTCAGTAATTTGATGCAAATTATATTTTCATAATGCCGACTATAATGGACGGAAGAGATAAGGCAGCGAGTGCAATTTCAGCCAGATCATGGTAAGGGTTTTCACCGTTCGCATCTCTGTAATTTGCCACTTCTGACCACAATTTTAGGGTGTTAGATGTTTCTGTCCAGATTGTGTGATGCAGTTTTTTCCACTGGAAATCAATCTTGGTAAGGGTGCTGGAATCTTCTGTAAATAAGTGTGCCAAACCAAGTATATCTGATTTAATAGGCTTCAAGCATTCATCGGCACTCAGAAAAGAAATAGACTGCAGCACACGAATGTTGTCAGGTAAGCGTTGACCAAGTTGTTTTATGAGTTCAACCCGTTCAAATGTATTGTCCCTGTAACCCCGTTGCTATATATTATGGCTCGAAATTAGGAAAACCGAGTTTTCATGGACAGTCCAAAAGTATCCAGAAAGTCGCTAGACTTCTGTGGATATCGCTCTAAAATGTCGCTAGAAAAAAACAAAAAGCTCTAGATCTAGCTACAAAGTCGCTAAGTTGGCAACTCTGGTGGGTACGCCGGTGAGAAGCGCGTCTTATCTCACGTGATCCAGACATTTGCTAGATATCTTATAAAATTAATTAATACTCTCTTGATTTGAACTTAACAGAGTAAGACAATGATGCATATTAATATCATACATAAATATACAATTAACCTAAGTAACTAAGAACAATAATAATATAATAAATACAATTAACAATTTATTAATAGCTTATATGAAATGTGCCTCATGCTATGCGACTTCCCGCGCTCTACAGTCACGTAACATCATAGAAAAGAATAGGTGGTAACTTGATGTCCAAAACGTAAGGCCGTATCAAGGAACTGCACGTGGAGTCCACTTCAGTCCAAGTTTAAGTTTGGGCCTATTTCCAGTCGTAGAGGATTCTTCTAACTCGTCAGGTGTTGGCAGCAACTGGCAACCGAGATCAACAGACTCTGGCGTCCGAACTCCACAGTAACTCTTGCAGGTTAGTGCCTCGACTAACTCCAGCTTGGGGACGTCGTCAAGGACACGAGCAATGTGGGTCCTGCAATTATATTTCCTTAACATATTAGCTTGATGTAATTTAGGCTTAGAGGAAGGGGGCGAGAACCGTCCAACAAAATCTATGGCTTCCCGAGAAGATGGTTCTGCAATGGGTAAGGGTTCAAATGGAACAGGACGGACTCTACCCTTGGCGGACATACGTGGGCACTGATCACAACTCCTACAAAAAGCTCTAATATCCGCTCCCATACCTGGCCAGTAAAACTGATCATCAACCTTCCTATAAGTTTTCCTACGAGAACAGTGACTTACAAGAGAGCTCTTGTGAGCTACAGAGAGAATGTTACTACGACAAACATCAGGGACAACAAGTAAAAACCGACCTACTTTAGCTGGTCGCTTGGATGAAACACAAGACCTGTGTAACACCCCATTAATAGAAACAAACTTATAAACCGACCCATCTCTCACCTGATCCTCCTCCCCGGAAGTCACCTTCTCCCTTACCCGCTTCAGAGTGGCACACGAGTGTAGGGGTATCGAGATATTAATGTTGTCTAGCACTCAGGATGGAAGGAAACTCTAATGTGGTTTTCTTGTATAATATATAAGTTATATGATAGACAGTCTGGTGCTGGAGATGCTGTGTGGTGAGGGGCTGCTTGGTAGAGACGTGCGGTGAGTAGCTTGTTGAAGGAGGTAGATGTGGAGGAGCTCCTTATCATGGGGGACTTTAACTATGGCGACATCGACTGGAGAAACGAGCCAACCCCGAATGACTTGAATAATCCTGCTACTCTTTTTGTAGAAACTCTGAGAGATAATTTTCTGTTCCAACATGTGAGAGACCCGACACATTACAGAGGGGAACAAACACCCAAGCCACTTGACCTCATCATAACAAACGAGGAGGGTATAGTGGCCAAACTGGAACACCTTGCCCCAGTTGGCACCAGTCACCATACAGTGTTGTCATTCAGATTTAACTGTTACCTAGTTCAAGATAAGGCCAGGCCAAGGTGCAAATATTACAAGGGAAATTACAATGGGATGAGGGAAGAGATGAGGGGTATCAACTGGCCTGACTTATTAAGGTACAAGAACGCAGACACTACGCTGAATATCATAACTAGTAAAATGACCCATTTGATCGATAAATATATACCCAAGACCAAGCCCAGTGCTTCTAGGAATACGAGGGGATCCCTACACATGAACCATGCGGCGGTCGACAAAATTAAGAAGAAAACCCAGAAATTCAAGACGTGGGTTGGGCCAAACGATGAGCAAGACAGGAGGATGTATGCAAGAGCCAGAAACCAAGCAAAGATAGAGTGTAGGAGGGCTGAAAAGGAGTTCCAAAGGCTGGTTGCACGCGAGGTCAAGTCAAACCCAAAGGCGTTTTACCGCTATGCAAAGTCGAAATTGAAAACGCGAGTAGGAGTATCAGACCTGAGGCTTCAAGATGGTAGTTACGCAGATTCTGACCAGGATAAAGCTGAGGCATTGAACAGCTTCTTTTCCTCAGTGTTCACAAGAGAGGATGCAACTAACCTTCCTGCGTTTGAGGACAGGCGGTTCGAGACAGCACTGACCCACATTGTGTTCACAGAAGAGGGTATTAGAAATAAACTGTCCAGGCTAAAGGTCCATAAGAGTCCTGGACCTGACATGGTGCATCCTAGAGTGCTAAGGGAGCTGTGCAACGAGCTTGCAGAGCCCCTGAAGATTCTGTTTTGTAAATGCCTGGATGAACAAATGGTCCCCAGTGAATGGAAAGTGGCTTATGGGAGTCCTATCTTCAAGAAGGGCGATAGGCACTCCACGAACAACTATAGACCGGTGAGCCTGACCAGCATAATATGTAAAGTACCTGAGAGTATTATCAGAGATGCAGCGATGGAACATCTACTACGAAACAACCTTGTAAAAGATTGCCAACACGGTTTTATGCCGGGGCGCTCTTGCTTGACACAATTGCTCAAGGTATTGGATATTTGGACCCATATTCTAGAACGGGGTGGTAATATCGACAATATTTACCTAGAGTTTGCCAAGGCTTTCGACAGTGTACCCCACGAAAGGCTGAAAATCAAACTGGAAGGGTACGGAATTCGGGGACATGTCCTAGCGTGGATAGAAGACTTTCTACATGACCGCAAGCAATGTGTGGTGATTAATGGCACGAAATCGTCATCTGTACCTGTAACAAGTGGGGTACCGCAGGGTAGTGTATTGGGCCCGCTGTTGTTTGTTTGTTTCATAAATGATATGCCTGACGTTGCACACTCCTCCATACAAATGTTTGCCGATGACGCCAAGTTATTTCGGGAAATTAAGAACCAAGCGGACTGTGAAGAGCTGCAGAAGGACCTCTGTGGGCTCCAGGAATGGTCGAAGGAATGGCTGCTGAGATTCAATGTCACGAAGTGTAAGAGGATGCACCTGGGGCGTACCAACGGTAAGGAGGCGTACCATATGTCCCAACGGGATGAAGAAAATGTACTAGTTGAGACTGTGTGTGAGAAGGACCTAGGTGTGTATGTTGACAATGAGCCGAAGTTCTCGGGCCATTGTGAGAAGAAGGTAAATCAGGCAAATAAATTATTGGGTCTTATAAGAAGGTCGTTCAGATATCTAGACGGTCCGTCCCTCGTGACGATCTTCAGGAGTGAAGTGCTTCCCCATCTGGAGTACTGTCACCCCATCTGGTCCCCGAGATATGCTAGGGACTGTCAGTTGGTTGAAAATGTTCAAAGGAGGGCCGCCAAACTGGTGCCTGCACTTCGGCATCTCAGCTACCCTGAGAGATTGGAGCGCCTGAACTTGCCTAGCTTATACTACAGACGGGCAAGGGGGGACCTAGTTGAGGTTTATAAGCATCTCAGGGGGCACTACTCGGTTGAGTGTCCTTACTTGGAGCTGGCGGACGCTCGCCCCACAAGGGGTCACAGCTCAAGATTGAAGAAGCCGCAAGTCCGGAAAACCGTGAGGGCAAACTTTTTCGGAGTGAGGGTTGTAAACTCTGGGAACAATCTACCAGAGAGTGTTGTGACGGCACCGAGTGTGAGCTCTTTCAAGAGAAGACTTGACCAACACTGGAGCGGGTTCAGGTACATTCAGGAGCCGGTGCATGCCCAGTATTTGCCAACAGTGCGTGACAGAGACGTGACCGATCGCCCGGGCGGCTAGCGAGCCGACCTTTTGGTGAAGAATATAAAGGAAAAGAGACGTGACCGATCGCCCAAGCGGCTAACAAGCCGATCAGTGGCGAAGAGGATAAAAGTAAAGAAAAAAGTAAAAGTAACCACTTGTGCACTGGGTCCACACTCTGCTGAATAAAATTGTCTGGCATTAGCTGAATAAAATATTAAAAGTGGTTTCCAAATACAGGGTAGTGAGGAGGTTAAAAAGGAAAAAAGCATTGTAGATGAATGCAAATGCTCGGTTCTTAATTTCCCGAAATAACTGATATGGATATGTATTTTTGTAAGCTTCGAGGAGGAAAACGTAAAATGTTTTGTGAATCCGCTCTAGAACGAATATGGGGGGGGAGAGACGCCATGGCGTTGTTTACATCCCGGGGCCCAGTAGCAGGTATGTCCCACGTATTTCTTTGCTCTGTTAGAGTGTGTTTGATAGATTGAGTATAATAAATGTTATATGAAGAATGTGATGATCTCGTGGAGGTAGTTTGTAAGCCAGAATAAGGCTAATTCTAGCGTTGCTCTCCAGACATTCACCCTGGAGTGAGTCTACACCACGGGTTTATTATGTATTGTTTAATTCCTACTACTGTGTGGTACCCATATGACAACAGTTGATGCTTGTTTTGTATGTATAATAACTAGTTATGTCTGATCTAGGTCCCAGCCTCTTCCTTCTCGGGTGATTTCTAGAGTAAATAATTGAGAGAAGACTACAAGTGTGTCCCATCCCTGAATTGGGAGTTCCCTGCTTTGTGCTTTTAAGTCAGGCCAACAGGTTGAGACACAAGCTGTTTTGGTCAGGACTTGAGGATGTTGACCAGAGTCCGCTAATATCCTTCAATATTTAGGTAAGTAGAAGGAACTCTTTTTTTTGTTCCATGTATTCTTAAGCATGTGTGGGGGGTGGTGTGGGAGTTTCTTATTGGCTATAGGAGACTTATAATTGGGCGAGAGTTTTACGTCAATTGCAGATTTTCGTCGGAAAAATAGTGTTAGGTTAGTTAAGGTTAGGTTTGGTTTTGTTAGTTTCTTGGTTTTTTATTTATGTGATTTACCCAAAGAACTATTGATTTCCGGCTGAAATTAATATTAAATTTGTTCGAAACTCATCGAGTAACATTGAAAAAACATATTTTTAATATCTGAACAAAGACCGGTGCATTTGTGAAAATTTACCATTTATTTTACACAGTGTTACAGACACCTGCTCCAAGTGATACGCCATGACAGAAGTGTTCCGGTTCGGCCTCGTGTCCATCGCTTGTCGTGCCCGGAATGAGGACCGCAGCCGTGAGTACCGACCTATATGAAGTTAAATAGCACTTGCCTGGCAGGTAAATTGCCATCTAATTTTCAAACTGAGTTGTATCGGTATCACTTTTCTAGAAGAAGTTTTTGTAATATTTGATGATCTCCCACCAATCACATTTCAGGATGCAGTCATTCTGCTAAGTTCTAAAATAGATATGTTAGGTCTCACCATTACCTATAATATGTCATGGAAGCCACACATCCACAACATTGCTAAAGCTGCCCCCCGAAAGCTGGGAATGCTGTACAGATGCCGTAGCTACTTTACTCCTGAGCAGTTGCTTCAGTTTATAAGAGATTCATTTGTCCTAACTTGGAGTACTGTGCTCATATCGAGGGTGGCTCTTCTTCTGTCCAACTGTTAGATAAGGTGGAATCAAAGGCATTTCATCTTATTGACTCTCCTCCTTTAATTGATAATCTTTCATCCCTTTCTCTTTGCTTCAATGTTGCTTCACTCTCTTTTTTACAGGTACTTTAATGGCCAATGTTTGGTGGATTTGGCATCCCGTGTACTGCCGGCAAGGCCGTGGACTTGTAACGCTCGTATTGCCCGTGGTGCCCACAGTTTCTCTGTGGGCAATTCAATTTCTTTTTACTCTTATTTTTTTTGCCCCCTAGGCCCCATTGTGGTTCAATGACCTGTTGCTGGGTGGCCTATTCCCCGTAAAAAAATAAAAAATAAAAATAAAAAATAACTGCAACCACAGAATTCTGGAAGATTAGATTAGGTTATTCTTTGGTTGCTGTAATCTGCAATTTTACCTAAGTTTTCAGCCAGACAGCTGTCATAATACAGCATAATCACTGGGGGGGGGTTCAGTCCTCTTTTTTATACCTGAGCAGGACTGGTTTCCTCTTCTGGTCATAACATGTTCAAAGCTTCTGATCTCTCCCAGTTTGTACCAGAAAGTAGGTGGAGTTAATTTTATTTTTTATTTTTTTTTCATTGTTAGGTTTAGATTTTATTTAGCTACTTAGCTTCTCTGTAGTTTTGTTTTGTTTCTCTAGTTTTGCAACCTCAGTGCATGTGTGTGTATTTCTTACAGAAGTGGCATTGAGTCTCAACAACAATGAAGTGAATATATATGGCAGAGCTGCATCAGAGTGGAAGCTTCAGGAAACACTCCAGGGTCATGATCTGCGTGTCACAGGCATTGACTGGGCTCCCAGCACCAATCGCATTGTTACATGTGGAGCAGTAAGTTTACTGTGTATTTATTTAACCTTTTCATGTGGTTAAGGCATAAATAATTTAAGACTTTAACTTTATCTTTTTTGGTTCAGTTAGTTTTGTATTGTAACATATACATTTTTTCACTCTATGGTTGTACTTAACAGATCTATCAACCACACTTTTTACTTAGCAAGTGGAGTGGAACTTATAACAACCCTCACGAGCAGCTGATATTTTCTATGTTGTGTTATATAGTTCCTGGTAATAATGGGAAGCTATTCTTGGTGTGAAGGTTTGTACTGATTGTGTCACCTTAACCACTTGTGCACTGGGTCCACACTCTGCTGAATAAAATTGTCTGGCATTAGCCGAATAAAATATTAAAAGTGGTTTCCAAATACAGGGTAGTGAGGAGGTTAAAAAGGAAAAAAGCATTGTAGATGAATGCAACTGCTCGGTTCTTAATTTCCCGAAATAACTTGGCGCCATCGGCAAACATTTGTATGGAGGAGTGTGTGTGGTATGAGGAACTCCAGAGACAACCATTTTGTGATATAGAATATTATTGATATGGATATGTATTTTTGTAAGCTTCGAGGAGGAAAACGTAAAATGTTTTGTGAATCCGCTCTAGAACGAATATGGGGGGGGAGAGACGCCATGGCGTTGTTTACATCCCGGGGCCCAGTAGCAGGTATGTCCCACGTATTTCTTTGCTCTGTTAGAGTGTGTTTGATAGATTGAGCATAATAAATGTTATATGAAGAATGTGATGATCTCGTGGAGGTAGTTTGTAAGCCAGAATAAGGCTAATTCTAGCGTTGCTCTCCAGACATTCACCCTGGAGTGAGTCTACACCACCCCCTGTGTTGGGTTTATTATGTATTGTTTAATTCCTACTACTGTGTGGTACCCATATGACAACAGTTGATGCTTGTTTTGTAAGTATAATAACTAGTTATGTCTGATCTAGGTCCCAGCCTCTTCCTTCTCGGGTGATTTCTAGAGTAAATAATTGAGAGAAGACTACAAGTGTGTCCCATCCCTGAATTGGAAGTTCCCTGCTTTGTGCTTTGTTACACATGTATATATCATATATATATATATATATATATATATATATATATATATATATATATATATATATATATATATATATATATATATATATACATACATACATACATACATACATACAGTCGGCCCTTAACATACGCGGGTGTTAGGTTTGAGAGATACCCGTGAATGTTAAAAATCCGTGTACTTTTGCCCCCCCCCCCCTGAAAAACCCCTGGCCCCCCATGTCCTTATTTACCATATATACCTGTGTGTAGTTCGAGTTTTTAAGACCAAATTATTTGGCAAAAAATTGGAGGTCGACCTCTAAACGGCTAATAGTTTCTTTAGGTTGAAAAATATTTACCATAACTACCAGTAAACTATGGAAACGACGCACCACCAGCTGTGAGTGTCGGTACAGTTGCCAGGGCAGATCTCTTGCATCATCATAGGAAGCCCAAAGTAGCCAAATGCATGGTATGGTATACACAGGACGATGTAAAACAAAG